>NW_024340695.1:4709559-4927760 GCF_902729225.1 Pteropus medius | reverse complement strand
ACACACACACACACACAAGGCGGTATGGATAATAGCTAAGTTCTAAAATGTCTTATTCTTCCTATTGTTAAGCATCACTAATGGCCTCTCAGTGGTTGCCTGTGAGTAAGAATAGTGTCTTTCTAATCTCTTCTTCCATTAATGCTAGTCTGGAGCAAGTCACAAAGCAGCCCTTGTGAGCACAGCTGGCAGCTGTTCCCCACCACAGCAGCCTCCAAGAGGGGCTGCCATAAGAGGCTGAGCAGAGCCTGTCCTAACGTGGTGGCTGCTTACCTGTAATGGGCCCACATCATAGTGGGTGTGGGTGATTGTCTCAGCTCTGTGTTGGAAGATGGCAGGCCTCTTTCATCTGTTGGGAACTAAAGCAATGAGTGTACTGCAGCACCTGTGCCCCTCTTTATACATGTTGTATGCTCAAGTCATCTTAATGAAGAAAATAGTCTATCCTGTCTGGTTGTGGAGCATGGACAGCAGTACAGGAAGCTCCCAGACATGCTTTGGCCCAGCCCTGATGAAGGAGTTGTACTAAGTAGACTGAAGAAGAGAGAGCATCAGGATGTAATGCCAGAGTTTCTAGACTTGGGCCATTTCGCCATCACAGCAGCTGTGCAACTTTGGGTGAGTGATTTGATCATTCTGAGCTTCAACTCCTCAACTACAAATGTGTCTTCAATAGTTACTTCTTCTCGGGGTATTTGCGTGAATGGAATCACATGTGTGAAGGATGCTTTGGAAAGTGAGTTGTGATTATAGGTTTGATGTAAACATGATGTCAATGGTGCTGGTTTTCCTATTATCATCCAGATACATTTTATAAGCCATCTTAACTGCTGTGTGGCAGGTGAGCTGCCTTTTACACTTAGAGGAGCAAAGGTGTAGTTGCTCAACACAGAGTAATATTCCTAAAGTCAGATCTGGATGTGACAGACTTTGTGGAAAGTCCTATCTGCTTCCTTCATTACACAATCAGAGTTACAACATGAGAGAAACACAAATGGGAACTTGCACTCCCAAGGATCCCACAGAGCACACCAGCACTGAATAGGACACTTGGTGCTGTATTAATCTCCTATAAAGCTCACCAGTGAACTTGGGTGTTTGACAGCATCCTCTTGATTCGGTTTTCTAAGTCCTTAACTGGATCCTTATGTGCATGGCCCTCATCTCTGTTACAGCAACTTTCACAAAATCTCTTTTCCCCTAGATTTTTTTAGCTTTCAGTTAGGATGAGTTGCTTATTCATCTTTGTGCCTGCTAAACAGAATCCTGAGAGTGGCACATATATCAGTTTTCTACTTCTGTGTAACAAATTATCACAGACTGAATGGCTTCAAACAGCACCCATTTATTATTTGACAGTTTTGTGGGTCCAGAGCCCAGCAAGACTTCACAAGGCTGAAACCAAGGTGCTGTCCAGGCCTGATTGCATTCTCATCTGGAGACTCTGGGACAGAATCAGTTTCCAGGCTCATTTAGGTTCTTACAGACATAGGCCCTTTATCTAGCTAGTCCCAGAGACCACACTCAGCTTCTAAAGGCTATGCTCAGGTGCCTGCCCTGTGTCCCCTCCACCTTCAGCTGCAGAAAAACTCCCTCCTGTTGCCTTCCCTGTCTCTGACTTCTAGACATATTGCAAGGGCTCCTGCAGTCAAGTCAGGCCTGCTGGATAATCTATTTTAAAGGTAACTGCTGTGAAACCCTAGTTATATCTGCAAGATTCCTTGGCAGCACTCCCCACATCAGGTTTTGTTGAGTGACTGGGAGAATGTATACACCAGAGAGCAGTACTCTTGGGGCTAACCTCAAATTCTGCCTGCCACGTCCACACAAAACTAGTTCATAAAATATTTGTAATGTGATTGAAAGGGATAAGTCATATTTTTCTCCATTTGTAACTTAAATTGCCAGAGGGTGTCTTTGCCATAGACCAGGGTTTCCAAATGTCCCTAGCTGAAGGCCAGCTTCATTAACACCAGCTGACCCCCTTTCAGATGTAGATTCCTAGGTCCCAGGGGATTCTAATTTGAGTGCTCTGGGCTGGGGAGTGGGATACCTGCTTTCTAAGGGCTCTTCATAAGGGATTCTGGTGTGTAGCCTTTGGGGGAAGAAACAAGGAGTACTTTTTCTCTCTAGGCCTCGTCTAAAAATGACTGGAATCAGCTCTTGCACCTAGAGAATTTGCCAGATGGACTTAAAAGTCAGCATTCACCAAAGAGATCCTGCTGGGAAGAATCCAGGGACCATTTTCCAGGGCAACTTGTGTTCTCAGCTCACCATAGATTAAGGATGCTGTTCAAGGAAACGAGACATGTCTTGGGGTCCAGAAAAAGAAATGCAGAAATCAGTGCCTTGTTCAGAAGAGGAGATAAGAACAGCTGATTCTTACATCTTATTAATAAGCAGAACAATTTGTAGAAGTGACAGCATGGCACATCTACATTATGACAATTTATGGGTCAATTAAAGGAGGGAATCATAGAGCTATCAACTTTCTGCATTTACTCATTTTGTCAGCACTGACTGAGCCAGGTTCTGAGAGATGGGTCCATGGCAGCCTTTGTACCACAGTAGAGGCAAGCAAGTACTCAAACTCTGAGAGTCAGCAAACATTTATGTTGGTGTGCGTGAAGTACTGAAGCATTGCATGGTCTTGCTACACTCAAAGAAAACCTAGAAGACAGTAAAGGCAAAGTTATGTTTGAGGCCAACTTTCTCAATTCTCTAATAATGTCAGCCATGGCAGGCCACACCCTCAGTGGGCAGCCAGCATTTCAGCAGCCAGAATGGACCCCCACAACTCAAACCTGAAACTCCCTCTGAAGCTGGGCTGTGCTTAGCTGTCTAATAGGGCCAGAAATAGGGCTTCTTCTGCTTGGGTGAAGTAAGATCATTTATAATGATTCTGCCCACAATAAGTCTTAGCGAGTCAGTGTGACCAGAAATCATATTGAAATACTAACTCATATTTTATTCTGATTGTTAGTGACCCCTACCCTCATCTACCCTCTTCTAAGACGGTAGCCAAAATTTGTGTTCCTCTTCTGGGGTGAGCACCAAAGAAAGAGAGTGCCTGTTTCTGAGCTGAAGCAGTAATATCCAGGCACCCAGAAGGCAACCATCCCTTACTTTTGTTTTTTGGGTCAGTGGAGTGTGTGAGAGATACCGGACAGGAAGTTTGGAGCTGGAAAGATTAACATGGTTTATGGGGCTCAGATTAGACATCTGGTAACGAGGGCTGCTTCTAACACTGACAGTACAGAGTGCTGCTATCAGTGACTCCATGTGTTGGCCTTGACCACGTGGTCTATATGCTCCCATACAATCCTACCTATGACAATTGCAAGAGAAGCTTCAAATCCAAAGACAAAGTCTGTGGTCAACAAGAACTCCATCTCTATTTTTCATGAGCAGGATCCTGTTGACATGCAATGGTTGATGGATGCTCTGTGAAGTATACTGGTGACATCAATGCCTTAAAGAAGGAGGGGTTCTCTTGAGCAGCCAAGCCAAAGGGTTATCATCTCAGCTCCTTCTGTTGATGTCCCATATTTGTGATGGGAATGAGAGCACAATTCACTCGTCTCAGCAATGTCTTCTGTACCATGAACCACTTGCCTGGGCAAATTTAGCGTCATGGAGAGGCTAATGACATGATCTATGTCGTCTTGCCACCCAGAAGATTTGGGCTAGCTGTGGCAAGGTAAATGTTAAGCTGCCCAAACACCATTCCTGCATCACAGGCGTACCAAGTTGGGTAAGGCCATCCCTGAGCTGAATGAGTTGTGTCTTGCACAGGCTTGCATGCCCCCACACTCAATGTGTCTGCTATTGCACTGATCTACTTATCTTAAAAAATATGTTAAATACAATGACATCAAGAAAGTGGTGAAGTGAGTATTATAGGGACCCCTTACAAGGCATTCTTTTTTCAGTAAAGACAAAGTCATCCTCTGAGACTTGACAGTGACACCCATTCCCCCAACTTCAGTACTAGGGTTGGCATAGTTCTGGGTGACCCCTTTGTTAAGCTATTTTATGTTAAACTTTGTTAAATTTAGCTACAGCAACCAGTTCATGCATCTCACAATCTTCATTTCCTCTAAGAAGTAAAAGCCCTGGACCAACCAGTTGCTAGGGAATTCTTGCCTCAACTCAACCTCCCAACAAGTAATCATCTCTCATTCTTCACTTTGTTCTGATCTCGAGCTCCTTGAAACAGGGGTGCCATGCACCCTCAAGCACTATTAACAACCTCTACCCTATACCCAGCAAGCTAAAAATCATGCATTAGCAAGCTTCAGAATGCAAGGATGAAACAAAACAATTGATCAAAGTAAATATGAACAGTCCTCGGAATTACACCAGATTGTCAAGTTAATGTTTTCAATTGCATTGAAAAAGAAAAAATTCCAATAAGGAGTTCAACAAAATTGTTTTAAAATGACCAAGTCCTACTAGTGACCATTGATGTTCGGTCATGCATTATCCCTGTGGATTTTCATAGACTGTGAATCTCAAAAGGTGAATTGCTGTTACATTTAGCGATAATCTTTTTATTTTTGACTTTGGAAGGATTAAAAAGAAAGCATATTAAATCATACAATTAATCCTTTTCCCTTTTTCAAATAGAATTTTACCCCTGTGGTAAAAATGACCCCATAGAAGGTCAGCATTGCATTTTGGGGAGTCTGCACCGAGAAAGATGCATCTTCAACATGGCAAGGAAACTGAGGTTTCTGGCAAGTTTCCCATAGGGCAAAGCAATTTCAGCAGGTTTTGGGGTGAAGGTAGGTTGTCTTTTGTCTGGCTCCTCTACCATCCTGTGATACCTCTCTCCTGTTCCAGCAGCTCCCATACTAGCCTCCTGTCTTTCTCATTTAAGTTGGGGATTTAACACCAGCTTTCATTCTCATTTCTAATCCTAAACCCACTGGTTCAACTCTTTCTACTGAAGTCAAATGTTAGCTTATTAACAAATATCTCTCTTTCCCCCAGAAATATTCACTTCCCTGAAAGGTTTAGCTTAAGAGACCCAACTTGGGACTTTAGCAGCATATTTTTTTCTACACTTCCCGTCTATCTGCACCTCTGGTTGTGCTATTGACACGGCAAAGGTTATAGCACCCACCTATACCCAAGAAGTTGTTATTGTGGTAAGATATACATAATAGAAAATTTACAATTTCATCCATTTTTAAGTACAGTTGACCCTTGAAGATCTCAGGAGTTGGGGTTCCAACCACCAACATCTGAAAATTCCAATATACTTAAGTTGGCCCTCTGCATATGCAGATTCTCAACTATGAATCAAAAATACAAATTCAATTGCATGAAGTAAGTTCACATTGTTATGCGACCCTCACTATCATCCATCTCTAGAATGTTTTCAACATCTCAGACTGAAACTCTGTATCTATTAAACAATAACACCTCAATCTCTCTTTTTCCCATCTCTGGCCACCACCATTTCTAACTCTATAAATTGACTACCATAGCTATCTCATATAAGAGGAGTAATAAAATTATTATTTTTTCCTTTTGTGAATGTCTTATTTCACATAGCATAATGTCTTAAAAATTCATCCATGGTGAGACATGCATCATAATTTCCTTCTTTTTCATGGCTAAACATTATTCAATTGTATGTATATAATATGTTTCATTTATCTATTCATTTGTCAATGAATATGGACTGCTTCCATCTTTTGGTTCTTAAAAATAATAATGTTATGACTATGAATGTATAAACATCTATTCAAGCCCCAGCTTTCAATTATTTTCAGTATATACCCACAAGTGGAATTGCTGGATCAAATGATAATTCTATGTTCAAGTTTTGGGTAATTATCATACAGTTTTCCACAGCAGCTGTACCATTTTTGCATTACCACCAGACGTGCATAAGGGTTCCAATTTCAATTTCTTCGTATTCTTTCCACACTTGGTTCTCTCTCTCTCTCTCTCTCTCTCTCTCTCTCTCTCTGTGGTGTAGTAGTAGTAGTAGTAGTAGTAGTAGTAGTAGTAGTAGTAGTAGTTATCTTAATAGGTGTAAATTGGTATCTCATTGTGGTTTATTCTCAGCTTCATTGAAGTATAATAGACAATTAGTTGTTCATATATATATTATACAATTCGATTAGGTTTTTTTCCAATTATATTTGGCGCACAATAATATATTAATTTCAGTTGTACAGCGTAGTGATTAGAGATCTATATAACTAACAAAGTGGTCACTCCACGAAATCTAGTACCCTTTTTATCCCTTACATATTTTTACAACATTGTTGACTATTTTCCTTATGCTACTCTTTATATCTCCATGACTATTGAGTATCTATCCATTTGTACTTCTTAATCCCTTTGCCTTTTTTCACCATCCCCTAATCCCCCTCTCACCTAGTAGCCCTCAAAATATTCTCCATATCTATGTTTTTTTTTTCCATTTTAGTTATTGTTTATTTTGTTCTTTAGATTCCACATGTATGTGAAATCATGTAGTATTTGTCTTTCTCTATCTGTCTACTTCATTCAGTGCAATACCCTCTAGGTCCACCAAGGCAATATCTTTTGTCACCCCCTTCCGTTTAGTCTATGTGTGTCTTTTAACCTGAAGTGAGTCTCTTGTAGATAGAATATGTAGGGGTCTTGTTTTCTTATCCATTCATCTTCCCTATCTTTTGGTGGGAGCACTTAATTCTTTTCCTTTGAGGTATTTGTTGATATGTAATTATTATCATTCTTTATTCCTGTTTTTGATACACGTTTTTCTTCTTAAAGTAGTCCCTCCAATAATTCCTGTAATACTGGCTTGTGTTGATGAATTCCTTTAGCTTATTTTTGTCTGGGAAACTCTCTATCTGTCCTTCAATTCTAAATCATAGCTTTGCTGAATGAAGTATTCTTGGTTGTAGATCCTGGGTTTTCATCACGCTGAATATTTTTTGCCAAGCCCTTCTGTTCTGCATAGTTTCTTTGGAGAAATCAGCTGTCAGTATTATGGGTGCTCCTTTGTAGGTAACTAATTGCTTTTCTCTTGCTGCTTTTAAGATTCTCTCTTTGTATTTAACCTTTGGCATTTTAATTATGATGTGTCTTGGTGTGGGCCTCTCAAGGTTCATTTATGGGGGACTCTCTGAGTTTCCTGGGGTTGTATGTCTATTTCCTTCACCAAGGTGAGGGAAGTTTTCCATTTTTATTTCTTCAAATGCATTTTTAACTTCTTGTTCTCCCTATTCAGATAGCTCTATGACATGGATGTTGTCACCCTTAATTTTGTCCCATAAGTTCCTTAAATTATTATTATATTCTTAGTTACTTTTTTTTGGTCATTCTGACTGGGTGTCTTTGGCTTCTCCATCCTCTATATCAATGATTCGCTCCTCTTCTTCATCCACGCTGTTGATTCCTTATATTATACTCTTCATATCAGCTAATGTATTCTTCATTTCTGATGGTTCCCTTCTATAATTCCCATGTCCATTTTTTATGTTTTTTATCTCTTTGTTAAAATTCTCACTGAGTTCATCTACACTTCTCTTAGTTTCACTGAGCATCTTTATAACCAGTGTTTTGAACTCTGCATTTGTTAGATTGCTTGACTCCATTTTTCCTTGATCTCTGTTCTGTTCTTTCATATGGTTTCTGCTTCTTTGTCTTCCAATTTTGGCTGCTTTCTGTGCTTGTTTTTTATGTACTAATCGAAGTTCCTAAGTCTCTCAGTTTTATTAGTGGGGCTTTGTGCAGTAGGTGTCCAGTGGCATAGTCCTGAGAGAGGTTCATCTGCAGGCAGAGTTTAGCCCCAGACTGTGCCACTCTGGGGCCACTAGTTAAGATTCAGCAAGCAATCCACAGATTCTGTGCTTATAGTTGCTTCAAGAAAACATGTCAAAAACTGAGGCCAGCTGCCACTGGAGTGAGTCTTGGCACTGCTCAGAAAGTGATACAGGACTCACCAAGGACACAACTGGATATGGTTTGGGTGGGGCTGTGAGTTGGGGAAGGTGAAGTGTCACCTTGGGTGGAGCGGCTTCTGTTATCCAGTTCCATGACATCTCAGCTATGGCAGCACTGAGTCTGCACACTGGAAGCAGGAAGGGCTCCACATAGGAATAATGAATATTGCAAGCAGTTCTGCCCAGGAGAGATCTTCACCTCTGGCCCTCACTCCAAACTCTCAGTGACCCCTGCAAGTATCTGGTGCCCCCTCCTCCAGCCACCATCTGGGAGCTGGTGCTCAGAGTGAGTGAGTTTGTCACCTCAAAAGTCCAGTCTCAGACATGGCCTCTTTAAGAGGAATATCCGTGGCAACTGGCTGTAGCTGCTGTCTTTGCCCCCTGCTATCTCCAGCTGTTGCTGGGTGGTTTCTTATTTCTCTCCCTAGTTGTAGGACTTTTGTTCATTTAGATCCCAAGTGACTCAGCTTTTTGTTTGCTCCATGTTTCTATCACAACTTTGATGTGGTCCCAAGGGGGGATGAATCACGGTTCTATTATCTATGCCATTTGCCCGGTCTCTTTCATTGTGGTTTTGGTATACATTTCCTTAATGATTAGTGATGTTGAGCTCATGTGCTTATTGGCCATTTGTTTATCTTCTTTAGAGAAATGTCTTTCTTTACCTATGTTTAATCAGGTTATTTGTTTTCTCATTGAATTATAAAAGCTCTTTATATATTCTGTATGTTGACCTCTTATAAAATATGTGACTTGCAAATATTTTCTCCAGTTCCACGGGTTGGTTTCATTTCCACTCTATTTTATTTCATTGTGGTTTGTAATGTTTGTAATGAGAATTAGATAGACCTTTCTTACTAGAGACACCTCATTGTTGGGAGAGCAAGTGAGACATATAATAAAAGTTAGATGACTAAGGAATGCTAAAAATTACAACTAAACTAGATAGTTAAGAAAGCCTCAAATGTGTATGCTGCAGGAACAGGGAGTGGAATAGAGCAGCATACAATTCTAGCCTATTATTACTTTTCACAATGACTGGTTTTCATTCTAATGCCCACCACATCACTGGTCTTTCATTTCCCTACCATGTGTGTTTGTGCCTTATAATCTGTGTATTGAAATATATATGAGATTGTTATAACTTACTTTTACCTGCCCTTCATATTATAATCAGGGCATTAAATTGCGTGAATCTTAATATTATTTGAAGTGACATATGCATGTAAATAATATTACCTTTTAGTTTTATTTCAGAAGAGCAGATGGGTGTTAGTTATTTCTTATAAAAGTGGGCTGAGGATTAGGGCTCCAAACTGTTTTCCCTAATTGGCCAGAGAAATTCCCTTCAGTGGGAAAGATCTATGAACCCCTATTTGGCCTCAGCTCCAAGCCATGTTCTCTGAGTCAGCTTTTACCAACAACGACAACGACGATGACAAAATGCTGTTGTCCACCTGGCCCCTTTAGGGTCTTTGTCAAATGGTCTAGGAGCCAGAAGACTGGGGATTCCTCACCAATGTTGGTCTTCCAACCAATGGTATGGAGCAGGGTGGTCAGACATCCTGAAGACCATCCAAGAAGTTTTAACTGCCAAAGGAGAAATTTGACACAGACTCTGTACACCCCTTTTCATTTGTTCAGTATTGCACTTGTCACAGAACTGAGACTCCTTTTCTGCTTTTCATGGGCCGAGGGTTCCTGACAATTACCAAAGTTTTCTTATTCTCCTTCAACCATTCTCCTCCTACCAACCAACTGTCCCCTACAGCTGCTCCTTTGGGTGTTGAAAACCATTAGCAACATTCTACAAATGAGGAAATAGAGGCACAGAGAGATTAAGCAACTTGTCCAAAGTCAAACAGCCTGGACTTGAACCTTAGTCTTCTACTACCTCCAGTGCAAAGGTCTTTTCACATTTCTTGTTTACGGAATTCTTGCTTTCTCACTGTGCATAGGCAACAAAGGACCTCTGAGTTGAAAGGATCCGAGTACACTTAGTCACTCAATCAGCATAGGGATCCCCTCTCGAGCTAAGCCTGGAACTTTTAGAGTCAGATGTTCTGGAACCGCCCTTTCTCTCAGGAGGTCCTGACATTTGTTGCTGAGTTCTTCCCTACATTCACTAGAGCTTCTAATTCTGCTGGAGACATAATGGGTCTATTTCCTGAGCCAACTCCACATGTGAACTACTGTCCTGCTCTCCTTGTAATCTCTCTTTTTGGAGCTAAATTTCCCCAGGGTCATGTTACCCTTCCCAGTAATGCGCATGCATGCATCATTTCCATTTGTGACTACCCTCTGCTGCACTGTCAAATTAACAATGTCTTTTTTGAAAGATTACCTGTTAAATTTGTGCTTCCCAAATTGAGGCAGCTTCTTGCTTTTCAAAGCTATTTTGAATCCTGCAAGTTTGTAAAGAAAATCAGCAATACATTCTTGTCCCTCCATGCCCAGAATTTGTTTATCATATTTAGTATGATCAACTTGCCTCACATTAGTTGTTGTAAAGATGGAGGACTGGACACAGGTCAGTGGCCTCCATCTTCTGAGGATGAAATCCATGGTATGAGGCGAAAGACCTGCTTCCTGCCACTTCAGTCAATACCCACTGCCACTGACACATACACACACTCACAGACACATATATGCTCACACATATACATACATACACACATTCATGCACACACGGGCACATACACACACATAATGCATACTAACATATACTTACACACATACACACTCACATACACAGGTGAATACATACTCACATGCACTCACACAAACATACACACATATATACCTACTCACATACACTCACACACTAACTCAAACACACACACACAGCTCTCCTGGTGCCTCACCTGGGCACCATCTCCACTCTTTGTGCCCCTTGTTAATGTTCTAGCTCCTTAATTCTCTGCCACCCTCTGCTCTGTCTGCTGCTCCAGATCCTCTGCAAACCTCACTCTAGATTTATCTTGAAAAGAGTTCAACACATAACCCAATTTCCAAGAGTAGATCTAGATGAGATAATTTCTATTATATAGGACGTGGTTCTGGCTGCACTCAGGAGATGCCCTCATTTCAGATAGAGGCCATTCTTTTCTCACCCCACCTCACTGGTACGCTGGCCCCACCTCTGCCCTGAACCCACTCTCTGTGAGGCCCTCCAAGCTCTCACATTCAGAACACATCATAAACTTCGCACTCAGGAGTATGACCATGGGTATAATGATGCCCTGAGGAATTGGACAAAACTGGGGGGACTGGCTGAATTCTGCTTAGTCCAGGAATAACTTTTCTGCCTTAGGCTGTTCAACCATCCCTGCCTGTGGAAACTCTCTGTTTTCTTGATTGTAATGATGGCATGGTCCCTAAACCTCCCCCATGGCCACCCATCTTCCACCCCCTTTGTGGCTCTCTCCTTCACTGTTCATCAGGGACATAGTTATGTTCTAGCATTGGCTGGCTCCTAGGGCTTCTTCTGTGCTCTATCTTCATTCTTAATCAATACGATGTCATCAAGCAATGCAGTTATCGGTGCATCTAAATGCCTATGGCAACTGCCATACATGCCAAATTCCGATTCTTTGTTCTGAACTCTGCCTGTGTTCTCCTATGTGTACCTGCCTCCTGACATGCCACCTGGATGTGGAACAGGCACTTGGAACTCAACTTTGGTCTGTGTTCACACTTCCCTCTGCTCCCCCTAAGCACTGACGATCATTGTGATGGTCCACATCAAACCAAAGCATCACTTCTGATTGGTCTCTTTTCTTTGTGTCTTCCTTTCATCCATCAGTAGTTCTCTTGGTTCTGCCTCCATATTAAGTCAAATATATCCAGTTCTTCCCACCACCTCCCCTGCCCCATCTTGGTCACCATTGTCATCATCTACTCTCAAACTTGTAGTAGTCTTGTGACTGTTTTACCAGCTTCCTCTCTTGCTTCCTACAATACATGCTCTGAGCAGCACCCTGTGTGTTCTCATTGAAGAAGTCAGATCAGGGAATTGCTCTGTTGAGACCCCTTATCTCTACCAAGGCCTCCACTGGACTTAGAGTAACATGGCCTATGAGGTACCACAAGGGCCAACCTGCTCACCTTCCAGATGCATATTGGGCCACTCTCCTCCTGGCCTAATGTAGTCCAGCCATATCTAACTGCTTTCTCTCCTTCAATGATCCAAGCTTACGCGTGATTCAGGGACTGTGCACAGGCCCTTCCTTCTACCTGCTCACATGGCTGCTCCTTCTAATGACGGGGCCCATCTGCAGGTTACCTCCTCAGAAACATCTCCTCCAATCATGCAGTGTGAAGTGAGACCCTCTCCCTGTGACTCCTTTGTACACTGCCTTATCTTTATTGTCTTCATAAGTACTTACCTTAATTGTGGGATTACTTTTTTCTTCCCCCCAGTGGAATATGTCCCTTGAGTACATGGACAAGACAGTTTTGTCTATATTTTATTTCCAGTGCCCCATGACCTGGCATGTATAAGGCAGTCAATAAATAGTTGTTATGAATGATTAAATAACTAAGCAACAAATACTGACCTCTATCAGTGGTTCTCAACCTAGGACACAAAAGATGAAATGTCAGCTTTAAAATATATAAACACTGGGGCCCCATAACCAGAATTTCTGATTTAATTGTTCTGGAGAAGAGTCCAGACATCAGTATTTGTTAAAATTAATCATGTGAATCAAATGTGCATCCAAGGTGTAAAGTCACTGTAAATGCAGGCTTCAGTCCTCAATCTCTATACTCTCAACCTCCAACTCCTCCAAAGGACTCCAGGAAAGGACCTACTGTAGGAAGAGAGACCCATCTGGATGGTGTAGCCAGTACTCAGAAAGACACTGAACTGAGTGATTATTGGGCAAGTCTTAAATGTAAGAAAATGGAATTGGGCTGAGTTTATGATAAAATAGCCTTAGATTGGTGGGTGCAATAAAAGGAGGGTCTTAAAATGAGTTCTGATGAGCAGAATCTTTGCTGAGTCTTACTTTCCAGGAGTAGGGATTTCTTGGAGCATATAGCCCATTGTGTTGGCTTGTTTTTTGGCTTCTTTTTCACTTGGTCCCTGTAGTATTTAACACAAAGATAGGAATCATGTTATCTTCAGTTCTCAGTATTAACAGAAGGAAGATTTAAAAGTAAGTATAAATCTATGCCAAAAAAAAAAGTCTATTCAAGATAAATGAAAATTCATATGTTCATGAGAAGAAAGCAAATGCAACAACCTCTGCAGTCACCGGGGGAGCAGAGACTAAAAGCTTCCTTGCCCCTTTGAGATACCTACTAATTTTTATTTTAATATTAAATCATTGCATGATTAGTAATATAATTAAATCTGTTAAGTACAATTTAATGAATCAATATAACATTTTTGCAATAAGTGAAACTATCAAGAATATGAATGTATTAGTGAATTTGTATTTAGTATTTGTATTAGTACTTAGAATTTGTTCTAAATGATGCACTATGATAATACTGCATCCAATTAGAAATTAAAATCAAGAAACTAATTAGAGATAATCATAAAAATATATTGATTTT
Organism: Pteropus medius; assembly: GCF_902729225.1. Lineage (NCBI taxonomy): Eukaryota > Metazoa > Chordata > Mammalia > Chiroptera > Pteropodidae > Pteropus > Pteropus medius. Next base: position 4,914,243 of record NW_024340695.1, on the reverse strand, counting down.
GTTAAATATGTTGAAAGTGATGAGGCTAAGAGAATACATAGTAACTTATTTAGTGCTTTACCAAAGGAGAATATGAGAAGAAGTGAGCCTAAGGAAGTAGGCATCACCAGCCACCTGTACTACATCCAGAAAGATCACCATGTGATGTCATAGTTCAGAGGCTGATTGATTGGGAAATTTTTGTTAATGCTTTCTCCAATTCTTGCTGCTGCATCAGCTAATTAACCACCTCATTGAGTCTGGACACCAAGTCCAGTTGTCTTGATTCAGATCCTTACTTTTAATACTCACAATGTATCAAAACAGGATCTTTCTGGAAAGTACATTTATATCATAAAAATATTTAAATTGATTACAAAGCTAAATGAAAATAAAATTAAACACAATATCCGCAAGTATGCCTGGTTTTGAAGTATTTTAGATCAGATGTTTAACTAAAAAGTCCTTGTGGAGAGACAGGCAGTATGACCACAGGAGCTCTTTCTAGTTGCCTTGGCAACCAGATGGCTAGGTCAGAGGCTATCTCTCACCATTGGGTAGGGAGCTGTGCATGCCTCCAACCCTTAGCTTCAGACATAATTTTCCTTTCTATGATAATAGTACCCTTCCCACTTTGCAATTAATTTACTGCACTTTCTCTTTGCTTTGTAAGTTCTTGTTTTTTTTCTTCTTCATACTCCTGGATGGTAAGGTCTTGCCAGGAAGAGGCTGTGTCGTAATCATCTTTATATCCTCTGTAGCATCTAAGAAGACATCTTACACTCATTAAGTGCTTGAATGAACTGAGTCTCGTGCCTGCCTACTGTTTTGAGGGCAGGATGTTTATTGTGGATTCAGAATCCAATTTCTCAAGGCAAGATTTCATGATTTCTCAGGAGTTCCTGCCAATCAATAGCCAAGGACTCAGCCTTGCCTTCAGAAGTATGGCCTGAGTGGGAATGAACAAAGGGTACAGGAAAATATAGTAGAAAAAAAGCAGTTTTCCTCGGCTGATTGAAATTCAACAGATTCCCTGCAGATTTATTTTCTAAATGGCTTCTAATTTCCTTAAGTGTTTTGTCCTTTTTCTCTTATATGTGGGCATCCAATGAGCAGGAACTGGTGCCATAAATTTTTGACATTCCTTCCTTGGCAACATACTCTAATTATAGAGTACTACTTGCTATGCAAGCCAAAGAGAAGAGTAAATTCGTTCATTCATTTTTGCATTTACATTTGACTTCAAAGATGAACATCTTCCCCGTCTCTCTTGGAGCTGAAGCAATTCTTCACCCTTTGCAAAGGTGGGTGCCAGATGCTCGTGTTCACTCCACAGTCCCTGAGTTGGGGTGTCTGCCTCCTTTGCCTCAGGAACGAGTTGTGCATCTCCAGGCTCCTGGTGTCCTTTTGCAGAATGTCAAGAAGAGTATCCTTTTGATGTGTGAGTCTCTCCCCCCCGTTCCCGGTCACAGGCAACAGGAGAAAGCCTCTTAGATACACATTCAGGGAGAGAATTCTCCTAGAAACATTCCCAGATGCCCTCAAGGCTGTGACTTCAAGGGGAAAAGTGTAAAGGACTTGTGTTTAATGCACATTGAGTGCTAACAGGAAGCTTCAGACAGAGCATATTGCATGGTGAACCCTCTCAGCGTGAAGAAAAGGTGCTATCATTGCCCCCAATTCACAGTTTAGACCTGAGGCCTAGAGAGATTAACTAGCTCTCAAAAGATCAATCTTGCTCTCACAAAGTTAATAAGTCACAGAACAGCCTTTTGACCCAGAGATCTACCTCCTACACAGGACATTAGGATGCTTCCTAAAAGCAGGTTCCTTTCATGGATCTTAGCTGTAGAGTCTTATAAAGTTAGAATTGGCAGAAATTCTATTTCAAGTGAGAAATCCAATCATAAGTGTGAATGAACAATGTGCTGGAGAGTGTTCGGGACACTGAGGAGGTCTTGAAACCCAAATGTCTTAGGCACGTTCTCCCAGACTCAGATGCCAAGGTGCGGATCCATGGACAAGTGACTGGTAATGGAAGAAGTCCCAGGAGAGGCAGTCAGGGAGCAGGAGAGGAGAATGGGGAAAAAGTCATGTGGGGCAGGATGTCAGGGGAGTCCTGCAGGAGGGAGCAGCAGCCTAACTCTGCAGAGGACTCTGGAGTGTAAGTGACACTTCTGAGTTTGTCCTGCCTGTAGCAAGGGAGTATGTATGTCTACATGCCCATCACTGGTTACTGGACTCCAAGGAAGACAAAACCACAGGTACATTCAGCTCTCTGAGCTTAAAGGGTAAGCTCAAGTCCTCTGAAGAAAGTATATGTGCTGAAGTAAGGAGAACAGCATGCAGGAATTATGGAGTAGGGGCACAGGTCAGTCGGATAAAGGAATCAGGGGGTGTCTGGGTAGAGACAGTGAGGATCCATGGTATAGATTCCCCATTATTAGTATGATGTTCCGCATGGACCCAGAACTATGATGTTCTGCATGGACCCAGAACTGCACAGCCCCACAAGCTCATCAGGGAGTATGGGGAACTAGGAGACTGTCCAAATGTATGCAGTGAAATAGATCAAGGAGATTGGAAAATAGTTTTGGAAAGAAATGTTGACAGAATTAAATATTTAGCCTTAAGAAAAAGTGAAATAGTGATCCACTAAATGCAAATAAATAGAGACAATGGAAAGAGAATGATAGCTAATTCAATGACTATATAGCTAGGATAATTTAATGGACAAGAAGAGGGACTGGTGTCAGACCAAAGTGAAAAGAGCCTAACAAAGAACGATAGCCCTCAGAAGGCACTGAGTGTTGTGCATTTGGCGTGCTTGAGATCTGCTGTGTAGTGTTACTCAGGGTCCCTCCTAAAGTGACTTATCATGAGCACAGAAGCATGTCACACAGAACATTTCTGAGCATCTCTGAGAATGTGAATTTGGGGGCAGAAGTATATAACGATTAGGATGAGAAAATCCAGGATAAGCTGACTTTCCACATACCCTTTGGTCTTGTGTGAGGGTAGTGGAAACAGTTCAATTTTTCCCAGCATGGGCCTGGTATCAGTATGCTCCAAGTTATGGCTCCTTCCAGCTGAGTGATTTATGGACAAAAAGAGGGGCCTCAATATACCTCTTTAGGGCTCAAGTCCCTCCCTTGTGTGGAAGGAACGGTTCCTGCACTTAGTGGGCACAGACACACTCAGCTGGGAACAAATATTGAAATATCGACTAAAATGGCTCTTTAAAAGTGAAATACAAGACAGTCTCTGGTGGAAAGGTGGTGTTCACTGCTGCTTACAAGGGTTTAAAACACTCATCTGCTCGAGCAGAATTTATTTGAGGCAACACAGTATCATCAAGGGATGCCCAAAGCATACTGAATATCCAGCTCAGATAATTTATATTTCTTCCAGCTATTGACATAGCACCTTTCATCACTTCAGTGTTGTGTGTAAATGTAAGCTCATTCATCCTCTCAATGCCCTAGGGTATGAGTTAAAATCAGAAATTAGCATCTCCATTTTGCAGATACAAAAACTGAGAAATGGATCAAGTTGCTGCTTCCTGAGTCTGAAACAAAAGTAGGTTTCACTGTATGCTTCCTCCCTTACATTCCTGTTTCTACTCTATGAGTCAAGACTTCAAGGCTCTTTACTGCTTTTATGCTCTGATACTTCTTCCTTATCTCTCTCTCTTCCTCTTCTTCTTCTTGTTCTTCTTGTCCTTTTTCTTCTTCCTCCTCTTCTTCCTCTTCCTTTTCTTCCTCTTCTTCCTCTTCTTCCTCCTCCTCCTCCGATGATTCTTCTTCTTCTCTTTTTTCTTCTTTTTCCTCTCCCCCTTCCTCTCCTCCTTCTCCTTCCCCTTGTAAAAATGAATTAAACTTGCTTTGAAAGGAATGACAAAAGAGCACACAAAAAAGGTACAAAAATCGCAGAAGGGACTGGATTCTGGCACACAGAATTTGGCACTGTGCCCTGATTTATATCCAGGTACTGCCTCAGGAACAGTAAACTAACAGGCAGTGGGGTTCAGCACCAGACCTGTAGTGAAAAGAAACTGAGGTCTGACGTCAAGTCCAGAGACCAAGGGAAAAGGAAGTAAGTAGATAGATCAATAGCCAGGAAAGTAAAGAGGCAAGTAGAATCGGTGGCAAGAACTGTTTTCAAAATGTGGCTCAGATCAAAGTCCTCTTTTGTGAATGTGAGCAAGTGGGTCCCTCACACCTCATGTGCAGCCCTGAGGAGTTTAGGCTTCCTCTGCAAACAGGGTTAATAATACCTATGGAAGAGGTGGCCCCTGAAGAGTGAAGAGAACATATATGGAAGGGCCTCTGCTAAGTGCTGCACAGAGAGGGAGGCTCTGTGAGTGCAGGCTTTGGACTTCAGAAATGTACCCCCATCGTGCAGTCACCCCCACACCTCTCATTCACCATAAACAGCACATGTTCTCAGGATGCTCTGTGGTGGGAGCAGCAGAAGGAGTCTGTAGACTAGTCTGGCACAGCTCCTGGCCACAGGTCACCTGCTCTTTTCAGTGGCCCATCCTGACACCAAGAAGCAAAGCCCCCAGGCATCTCCATCAGAGCCTGCCACTTAAATCACAGTAGAAATTATTGTGGCATTTGTGTTTGAAGAACTTTGATAATTCTTGTGTTACTATTTTGGTTTTGGCTAGCAGATTATTTATATGACAGTCAGAGCTCATGGTTCTAAAGACTGTGATAGACTAGAATAAAGAAAAGATGAATATTCTTTTCACAGACAAAAAAAAAGAATTGTTTTTGCTGCTTCTTTAAACTCCTCATCCACTAAGCTTGGAGATTCAGTTGATATTGTTACCTTGGAACATTTGAGACCACTTGACATATCCTGATGTTTTCCTTTTACTTTGCCCTTGAACTCTTCAGAAAGGAAGGTGAGGTTAAGTGATCTGGAAAGTCTGGAGTGAGAGGAGGTTTCAGAAGGATATAGAGATTACAACACACTGAGCACAAATTGCTGCTAGTTTTGGAAAGAGCAGGGAGGCCTGCCACACTGAGAAGTGGCACTGCTGTTTTCTTTCTCTATGATGCCATGTTATGCTGTGATTTCTGTGCCATGAGACTGTCATGGGTACCAACATGTAACCTCTGCCCTGCATGTCCCCTCCACCCACACACTTCTGAAAGAACAGGCTCAAAGGAGAAGGCAACCAAGGGGATGCATATTTACAGGTGCCACTCTTCATGCAGCGATGGCATGCAGATTGCTTCTTCAGAATTTGCCTTTGTCTTGTCAATTAGGATAAAGTTTGATGGTTCATGAGAAAAAGACATGCTTCTGTTGAAAACTGTGTTTTCAGGGAAGTAATAAATTGTGGTTTTCTATCTGTTGACTATTTTGGTACCTAAACAGAGTTTCTTCACAAGACAAAAATACATTATTATGGGTGCACCTAGTCTCTGCATGGGTAGCAGGTGGTAGACCTAACGCTCCAGCCATCCCCACTGCTGTCCCAGTGCTACATCTCCAGCCATGAAATATTTGGTACCTGGTTAGTGTGAGGCCCAGCTGCCACTGCTGAAAGCCCTCAGCAATGAAAACCTTGAAAAAAATTATATACACACACATACATTTTTTTACAGGTAATCCAAATTTTTAATTATCAAATTTATTTGTTTAGAAAGAAAAAAATGTACATTATATATATAAATTCTAGGAAATAAATAGTTTTGTTTGCAGCAAGAATGCCCCCACAGTATTCAAATGGTGTGTGCTCAGTTCTCTAATGCTTTTTAGCTCTAACAGAACAGCAGCTGCTGCTGGTAATGACACCCGGTGGCACTCACCTTCCTATGTGCACATGCACACATGAACATGCATACCTGCACACATGTACACAGACTTGTGTAGAAGAGCTTCCAGACTAGTAAATGTAATAAATAAGGTAATAAATAACAGCGCTACAGGCAGGAAGTGGCCTGGCTGACAGAAGCATAAAGAGGAAGAATTCTTTCTTGAAGGAAGGACAAAATCCCAATCTTGTGTTTTGGAAGCAGGGATGTTGGAGACAAGCCTGCCTTTGGGTGGGATGGTCATGCAGCCAGCAGTGAGGCAGATTGAGGGGACAGATGGAGAAGTATTCCTCGCCTAACAAAAAAAAAAAGAGAATTCCAGATGTTTTTCTGAACAAGAGAGTCATGTCACTTGTATGCAGATGTTTTTAAGAGAAACACATTCCAAAAAGTATGAGAAAATCAGTGTCTCTAATGATATGTGATGATTTCAAAACTATCTCAAGAACCTTCAAAGCTAATCATTTTTCTTTGCTGTCTGTGGAAGATTTACTCATGACTTACATATATAAATCTGATTCTGTCATTCTTCTAGTCCAAGGTTGCTTGTAGCCCAAGGATGAAGCCCAAACTACTTAACCCTGGTCTGAGGCCTTTAGTAAACAGGCCACTACTTGCCTAGTACCCTACCTGCCCAGCCTGACCTTCTGACCTTACACGACTTACACTACGGTACCTTATGCTTCTTCTGACCTAAAAACCTATAAGAGCCACTCAGGCCCCTGGAGAAATACCTCCCCAGCTCCCAGTATGCACAAGTGCCCACAAACAGGCTTGTAACTCCTGCTGGGCTTTCAGGGCTCAGCTGTCCTGATCACTCCCAGCCTCTATGAACTGCGCTTTCATTTACTCTGCTCCACTGAGACTCCTGTGTTCCTAGTCAGATAAACTGTGGATCTGCAGGGTCACTGCCTGTCCCCCTGACTGAACAGGCAGGGTCACCGTTGTCTTGCCATCATGGCCCCCGGGATCTTTATTCATCCCTGCCCAACACTGGCAGATTTCCTGAACCAGTGACAATTGTGCAGACCAGAAAAGACGTATCCAGTCACTTGGTCATCCAAAGCAGTCTGCCACTGCAGATACTGCTGCTTTCCATTATTTATTAGATCATTATTAGATATGCTTATTTTGCTATTCCTTCCATGACTGTGAGGATGAGATGTATTTAACAAGCTACACCTCAGCTGGTGAAATCCCTTTCCATATGTTCTTAATTGTCAAGTGGTCCTTGGACCAGAGGGAACTCTTTCTTTCGTACTGCTAGCCAAGACATAGTTGTCCTGCACCCCAGACTGGTGAGATTCCGTGTGGCATGCTCAGTGCCTGCTGTATGAGGAGGTCCTCATGGTACCCCAGTGCCCTGATATCAAGCAAACCACATTTAAGGGATCCCAGGAAGGAGAGGCTTCCAGGATAGCTGGGGCAATGCCAAGCCCTGGTTCTCTGTGGGCCCTGCTCACGTGCATGATGATCACTCAGTGAACACAGCTAGAATGCAGGAGAGCTCCACACGTTTTGGTTCTGGCACTTGCCTGAGTAACTTCTTTTGTTTAAGAGAGATTTTTTTTTTCTTGAAATATGAGTGAAAACCTGAGAATCATGAAAATGAAATCGCTTACCTCTGTATTTTTTCCCTCCACATCCTGCGAAATTACAGAACTGGTTAATTCTTCAATAGAACTCTTTATTTTTGGCAGAAAAAAAGCACATGCAGCAAAAATATATATCTTTTTGAGCCAAAAATGAGTTCTTAGGCCTTCTAGCTAAGTCCCAGAAATCATGCTAATAATTAATGACATGTTTAAATGCTTAGTTCTACACCAGAAATGTTTTCAATGATCCTAAACTCAGTTTTTTTCATTATATTAGAGCTACACTAGGACATGTAGTTCTTTTGTATGGCAAGTAAAACATGGTCTTCTTTCATTTTAGTGAAGGATCTACATTGTTCTGTCCACTTCAGGGCATGAATCGAAGTGGACATCCAAAAAAAAAAAAAAAAAGAGTTAGTAATTTTGAGTACATGCTGCAAATTCTGAACTCGTTGTCCATCCTCATAGCAATATTTCTCAAAGCTAAGCTTTCTTTCACTTTTTTACTCTCCAATAGAGTCCTGGAAACAATTCAATTTTCCAACTTTTTGCAAATACATTTTCTGAAAGATTCTGATTATTCTGTACTGCACTCCATCAGAAGAATAGATATATGTTATGAATCATTAACTGAATCCCAGGAGTTAATGAGGAGATATAAGTCAGGTAGAAGCCATTCGTCGAGGCAGGACAGGAGTGAATCAGGGATTGGGGAATATGGAAGAGTAGCCACATTGGCAAAGTGGGAAGCTGGTGCTAGAGGCTCTGGTGTGCACAGGCTAGGTTGCTACCTGACATCACTGGAAATGTTGAAGAAAATGTGAAACCAAATATGTGTTTAGGTCAAGTGATAGTCAAAGAAGAAGACATAAATTATAAAGTCAAGAGAGGGATTAGGTGCAGGGTAAGGGACAAGCAGGACAGCAGCGGAAAGAAAATGGTCGACAATATTGGACTTAGCACAGCAAGGGCACTTGAACTTAATTTCTCTTTGCTGACTGATCTCTGGCTGCATTGTGTATATGGGCTGCTCACTAGGAAAGGCACAGGATCTATCCTAACCAGTTTAACCAAAACTACCTTTGTGTGTGTCTGACGTAATCCACACAAATGAACTTCCTTGTGGCCCAGTCTCAACAGAGGGTCACCTTCAAAGGAAGATCAATTTGACACCTAACATCTTGAAGTAAAATGCAGATCTTTAATGTGGATTTAGGCAATACAGGAATTTCACACAGTAAATTGCACAGTAAAAAGTCCCAGGTTCCTATTTAGTTTCTTCTCTTGTGCCAGAGGGAGCCTGCTTGACACATGTTCAGGCACAGCACAAAAATGTGGGGTGCCAATGCTTCCTGGAACCAGGGAGAATGGGGGCTCTGCACATTTGCTTCCTTTTTATCTCTCACCTGGGTGATTCTGAGAAACACTCTCTTTATTCATCAGACAGTCCCAGGGGATCAAGAATTGGCTGTTGCCCACAGTGGTGACCACTTCAGGGATTCCTCCTTGGACTAGTTCCCCATCCCTCCTTTACAACCATCCTGGTGGCCCTTCACTCCTGTCCCAGGAATTATTTCCCAAACAAAGTGCCTAACCACACCCTCAGAGTCTGATTTCAGGAAAGGAGGCTCAGGCCAAGGCACCTGATTTTCAGATATTGTAGCACCTGTGCTTTACTGAGGTGGATGGAGCTTGTCGAATTCAAGTGTATGAAATTGTTAGCTCCATTGAGAAAAACTATGCCAAAAGAGGATGGGCATACAGTCACTAAGAGAATAAGTAGAAAAACCTGTTACTTCAGTTTCAGTTGGGTCCAGGGAGAAGAAGAAACAACTCTGAAGTGTTCCTCACCAGCATGTCTGACAATGTTGACAGCAGTCACAGCTCCTCTTTGGCTATTCACTCCTATAGGTGCTCCAGATTAGCCCTCCATGGAAAATGCCTTTATGCCCATTTTGTAGGTAGAGAAACTGATATTTCAAGAGGTCGAAGGACTGGCTGAATGTCAAGTAGGTAAAAACAACGAGCCGGATCTAACCTCGCCCACCAGACACTGACCTGCCCGCTTCCACTACACCACGGCTCTGGCTTTAAATGTCTGGAGCCAAGAGAAGCAAGCAGCCTACACTTCCACTCTTTTTAAAGATAAATTAAGGCTCTCCCAGAGTGAGAATGATACTAAAGAAATGTACAAGTGAGAGTCATTAACAGCAAGGTCCACAAAAGCCAAGAAGCAGACAGATGGAATCAGCCAAAGGAATCTGGGGAGATGTGAGGGGACACAACAGTGTCAGCCACGCTCAGCTTCTGCCCCTTGAAACAAGAAGCACTTGGATTAAAGAGATAACAGAAATCACTCCTCTTACATAGCTTCTGAAGGCCTTCTAGCACCAGGATCAATTTCATGCCAAGAATCTAGAATTTGTCATTCCCCTCAACTTCTTTGGGAAGAATACCCAGTAAGCCCTGACAGTCTTGCCAGTTATATTTAAGAATGATAACCAGCCATCTCTGCTTAGGAAAACACACTAAGTAGGTTGAACACATTCTTGCCTCATACAATGCCAGGCCACGGATATTCTAATTATGCTCCTTTTAGATATGAGGAAACCCAGGCTCTATAAGTGAGGACAGAGAGTAATGGGAAGTGGCAGACGCTCACTTTAAGGTTTGCCTGCCTGGCTCCTAGGTCTGCATTCAGCAGACTCCTGACAGATACCCTTTGTTAATGTTACTACTGGCAAAGCTGAAGACAGGTTGGATCTGAATCCCACTCCTCAACTCACTAGCTATGTGATAGGCAAGCTACTCAGTCCCAAACACTCAGCTCTTCATCTCCTGAGATCACTCTGCATGGAGCTCAGACCAACATTCAGTGAGGTTATGTGTATTAAAAAACCTGTCTTGTCCTCAGGTGCAGCTGATTGAAAAAATGGCCTCAAATTCCTCCCAACCCTCATCACATCCCAGTCTCCAATGTGGCTTTATGGCACCATCCATTAAAAGGTGGAGGTTATTTCCCCATATCCTGAATCTGGACTGGGCCACGTGACCTGCTTTGGTCAATGAGACATTAACTAATGTGATATCTGCTTGAAAAACAGTGCACATTGAAGGCTGCTGTTGCTGTTGGGCAGCCTGTAGCCTTCAATTTGGAAAGAATCCTGGATCAGCCTACTGAAGAAAGAGAGGTTTATGGCCCAGTTGGCCCATCACCCCAGTCCATAGTCCACCAACCCCTAGACATGTAAGCAAGGCTTTTAACTGGCAGCTGACTACAGATGCCTAAGTGAGCCCAGGCAGCACCACGTGAAACAGAAGCAACCTATTCTAGCAGGCTCAGCCTGCATTGCGACCCTCAGAATTGTAAACAGATAAATGATTGTCATTTTAAGCCAATAAGTTTTGCAGTAGTTTGTTATGCAGTAGATAACTGATACACTGGCACTACAGAGGTTTGCCTAAAATATATTAACTTTCTCCCTTCATTGATTCTTTCCAAAATGAAGTAATGGATACAGAAACAAGACTGCTGATTTGGAAATTGGTAACCCAGACCTGGCTTGACTGCCCTCCACGTGGCCCTACTGGAACTGTTTCCTCTATAGAATCAGAGGGTAGTGCTAGGTGATCTCAAAGTACTCCTCCAACTCTAACATTCAGACATTCTATTACATCTTTTTTCCTGTTCTAAATTCTTATTTCAACATTGCCTCAGAAACTTTCCTAGGTTTTCAATATTTCTTTTATTTCTGAGAGAAATTCATGTTTTTCTTATAGCCTTGCCTATCATGTCTACATTGAACATCTGATTAGTCATCCTTCTGTCCTTCTAAGTCAACAAGAGTCTACTTTAACAAGACATTGTAGCTTTTTCAATTCCTGGATGTCATCAATTTCAGTCAAACAATTAAATAGATGTTGGAGGGAGAGAAAAGGAAAAGCTGGGTTAATTTATATGATTTAAAATTGAGTATGACATTCTTCATCTTTAATATTATAATCAGTTTGAGGTTGATCATTTTACATATTTGATCTAAAAATGGTTTCTGAATGAGCACTATTGACCCCTAGACACTACACATAGAACTACATTGGTGTTTTGTAACCTTTGCCCATGGTCTAAAGCCTTTTAGTTCAAGACATATTGAGCAATGTTTCTTATTTGGAAAACTCAAATCTGTGTTTCCTCTCCTAAAGTCACTTCTCTCTGGGCATATAACAGCTTCTCCTGAAAGTTGTCAAGAGGCCTGACAGCTGGATGGGTCCTTGAGTGACAATTCCTCACAATACATGAATTGGCCTCACCACTCTCTCTTAGCTTTGAAAGTTCTATAATCTCCTCAAAGAGATAAACATGTTGAGAAGGTAACCCAATATCTATGAGATTTGGCAATTTCTACTGTGTCCCACTGCTCAATACGTGGCAGCTGCTTATTTATTTTCTTATTTTAATGCTACATCATAGCATAATCGTTATGATCACATTCCAAGCAACAACTAGGTATCCACACTTAAAGGAAACTGCCCTATGTGTGCAGCTACCATTCCAGATCAACTGAGGTACCCACCATGAACCCCAGACCCCTTCCCTTAGTCTCCACTTCTGCTAGGAGCAGGTGACAGCCCTCTCTTCATTTGAGATTTCTGGCCCTGGCAAGTTTCTTTTGCATTGAAGTTTAAGGCCTATTAGAATTGTAGAAACATTAAAAGATATGTGTCTGTAATGTAAGGGAAAGGTCAAGAAAAGACAACATTCATCTGGGGATCTTGAAGCTATGTGAGTGATATGAGAGAAAATCATGATCATCATCGTCCCACCACATCTTGACTGATTCCCTTTACTTTAAAATTATCTTCTTTCTTCAGAGACATATATTTTTGACCCCACAATACAATGTGGTTTTTTGACAATTCTCAATCATTGAGTATTTGTTTAATACTTGGGATGTTCCCAAGCAAAGAGCTGTACAAGTAGAAATGCAGTGACATAACAGAGCCCACCCATATAACCAGGAAAGAGAAGTTACACACTCATTCCACAATAGAAGAAAATGTGTGTGTTTAAGTATTAAAGTGTGTGAGGCATGTTATGAAAATTAAGCCTTTGAAAATTTTAGGAAATGCAAGACTCCTCCCCCAAAATGCATTCGTGATCAACGCATCACCTGGAAAAGCCAGGGTACAGCGTTCCAAAGCACCAGCCTGAAAGATTCAAAGTACCTAGGACGTGGAGACAGTCCACAGAACTCAGTACAGGAGATGACTGTAAAGGTATTTTCTTCCTTTAACTTCCGCAACCCTCACTTTTGGAGGGAGCACTCCACAGGCCACCAGAAGTAACCAGTGATCACATTTTATGCTGCACTCAGGAAGGTGCCTGCCTGCTATATTAGAAAAAAATCAAATTTAAAATTCAAATGGTACCCTAGAGGCAAACTCTAGGCACAGCTGCAACCCAGGCTGGTGTTCTCTTGGCAAAACAACTGGCCTCCAAAGTCAACCCAATACCTAGGACAAGCAAAAGTGCACCAACAAAGAGACAGGGAACCTGAGTTAGGCTATTCCTGTGTATTGGGTATCTATGGATGTCTCATTTAACCTTTTCTTAAAAACCTCAGATTTTCCATCTGATAAACAGGAACAATGATTCTCCACCTCAAATGAGTCTAATAATATCTATCTGCTCAGCCCAGTGGTTCAGATGAAAGAATGTTCAGTTCAGAGAAGGATCCAGGAACAATAAGCAACTTTATTAAGGTAAGGTGGCATTTTCCTCCCATTTGAGTTTTTCTAGATGGAGAAATATACAATGTCCTTTTCTGAGCATTCCAGACCACAGCCTTGCAGCTCTGAGATCTAGAGGAGGAACCCTTAGTTGTGTTTTGCGATGTGCAGAGATAGAGATTGATGTGATTCAGGTGGGTAAAGACAAACCACAGGTGGTGCTTGATTCCGATAACCTGCACCTTCACTCAAATGTGTCCTTACGGTCGCAGTCTGACCTCAGCATTCTCTTTGGGCTGCTGAGGTTCCACAGGAGTCAAGTCCCCTAGAAGAGACAATGGGGAGGGACTTGCTGTTCTGGCACCACCTCCAACTCTTACCCTATGGAAACTCCGCCAGAGGAGGCACCGCAGAGGAAGCAGCGCCTTCTGGGCAAAGGATTGGTTACCAGGCTGCAGGCCTAGGTGGGTTTCTTAGGGCATAACCAGCCTTGGCCGCCAGGGGCAGCCTGGTCTGGCAAGGCTAGGCTAATGGCAGGTCTGCGCCTGGGGTTAAAATGGGCTCACAGTTTTTCTAAATCACTTTTGACTCTCTTATTGGTCACTATCTTTCTTTCACAGTTCATGAAATCCAAACTGAAAGCAAGACTACCCCCCCGCCCGCGCCCCGCAACGAAATGCAGACTCTTGGGAAGTGGCCCTCCCTGGGCTCTGGCTTCCCTCTCCCTACTCTCCGCGCCAGCATTGTGCCTGTCCTCCAACTCCCCAGGTCTCCGGCCCCCCGCAGCTACTACCCACCTTCCCTTTCGATTCCAACTACGGAGGGCCAGCCATACCTGGACAACAGACCCGTTTGAGGTTGAGCGGGGGTTCTTGGAGTCTGGGCCCCGTGACTGATTTCCCCTGGATGGTTGGCTGGTTAGGACTTGAGCAGATGCCAGACCTGTAAAGTGGGTCCTTATCAACCTCAAAACCGAACCAGAGCCTAGGGAGGTCTCTAGGACCAAGGGGGAGACATCCCTTCTCAGAGCCAGGCGGCAAATCCCTGTCCTCTGAGTCCCCAGTGGCTGCCCCCACTCGCCCAGTCTCTGTCGCCCTCAGATTCCCAGACACCGGCCCCGGGCCACCTGCCAGATCACCCGCGGAGGCCTGGTCTGCCTGGGGCAAAGTTAGTGGCCACCTTCGCACGGGGCAGTTTCCTCCTCCCCTCCTCCTCCCCCTCATTTTCCTCCTCCTCTTCCTCTCCCTCCTTGCTGCCATCCTTCCTGGAGCCGTTGGCTGCTGTCTTCTGCACGCGTGTTGCCAGGCTCGGCAAGCCGAACGGCGCGCCCCGAAGTGCCCCTCGCCCAACCAGCCCGCTGCGCGCGCGCCGCGGTAGTCTCCCCGCACCCTTTCCTTTCCCGGGGGCCGGAGGTCCGGCATCTCCCCGCCGCCCCAGCCGCCGCCGCTGCCCCTAGTCCTGCGCTCCCAGTACGCGCGGGACAGCCGGGGGCGCGGGTGGCGAGCTCAGGGCAGGGAGCAGCGGGGGGAGAGGAGCCGCGCAGAGGGGATCGTAGGGGAGGGGAGGGGAGGAGAGGGCAGAAGAGGAGAGAGCCAGAGAGCTGAGGAGCAAAAGCGGGCGCCGCACTTCCCCGCACGCTTGCTCGCTCCAGAGACTTGCGGGCGGCCACCTGGGCTCACTAGCCAGGTCACCTTGTCCGGGAGGTAAGTCCCACCGCCCCGGCAGCGCGGGCGGCGGAGGGGCTGGCGGGAGCTGGGCGGGGGCCGCGGGCGGGCGGCTCAGCACTGGAGGCGGCCTCGCAAGGGAGGGCGTCCTGGCTCCGCCTCGGAGCGCGCAGACCCGGCGGCAGCTCGGCGCCAGCGTCGAGTCCGGGTGGTCGCGGCGGCGGGACTTGTGGGGTATACGGTTGTCAGGCGCGAAGGAAGAGCAAAGCAGTAGAAGATGCGGAAAGAAGGGCCGTGTGCTGTCAGTTCGGGCTGCAGCTTGGCGTTTCGCCACCCTAGGCGCCCCGGCGGAGGGGCTGCTGTGCAAAGTCAGTGGGAGCTAGTGAGCCCGAGATCTGGCAGCATAGTGGAGCGGGACTGCTCAGGCCGTGACAGCGCGCAGCGAGCATCGGCTGAGCAAGTTCCGGCGACCCCCGGTAGAGATCAAAAGGAAACTGGCTGGGGCTGGTGAGTGAGCAGCCACGGAGCTGAGGACCGAGGTCCATCTGGGACCAGGAGGGCTTCGATTCGCAGAGCGGAGGGGGAAAGGAAGGCGAGGGTTCGAACGTGCTGGGATTGGGATCTCCCAACAGGCATCTGGGACTGAGGCGGGGATTCCCGGAACCCCTCGCTGCCGGCGATGGGAATACCGGCATCAGTGAGCTGTATGGTCTCTGGCAGCCACGACAGCCCGCAGCCCTAGGATCCACCAACACAGGCGCGGAGAAGGAAGAGAGTGGATGTGCTTTTGGGGTTCAAGTTCTAGTCTCGATTTCTCTAGGTGTGATTCCTGCCTTTTCGTATGTGCTTTTGGAGCAGAAGAGAGAGAAGTGGATTACAGGCAGAGTTGGGCACTTTCCTTAGGAAGGGGCTTTGATAGCTGTGTATTTTCTGCAAAATCCCAGGAGAATGGGAGCTCGTAGCCCTTTTTGGAGAAGGCTGCCAGTTGCGGTAGCTTGACTTTTCTGAAGGACTAAAGGAAGGGGTCCTCTGGTTGCATTTTATTTCCTTGGGTGTCTTCTCGCACGCAGAGGCTTGGACTCCTGCATCCAGACTTCAGGTGCTCGAAGCCCTTCTGCGGCGTCAGATGCGCTGGCGCCGCCAGGTCACTGGCCCGCACTCAATATCTGCGACTTCCTTGGCCAGGTCCTGGTGTTTTAGTGCAGCAGACACTGACTGGTCCAGGGCTTAGCTGATTTGGGGGCCAGGGGGTGCGTGACTCATTTTCAGGCGGCGGGCCTTGCGCGCGTGTCTGTGTATCTGTCCGCCCGCCTCCTACCGGCTAGTATGTTTGGTCAGAGCCCAAAGGGAGAGGCTGCGCAGACCTGCAGCCTGTAGGGTGAGCAGCCTGGTAACAAACCAGGAAGGAGCGAGCCAACTTTTCCTTGCTGAAGTGCGGTTGCCTGGGTAGCCGCGTTGGTGAGGGAATGCGGTCCTCCAAGAGGGGTCCTACTCTGGAAATTCTAGCAGCAGCCAAAATGAAAATGAGCCTCCAAGTTGTCTGGGGGCAGTCTGATGTCCGTTCTCACTATGACAGGAAGTTGCTGGAGCTGGATTTTCAGATGAATTATTGCATGTTGTGTGCCTTGCAGTTTTGTTGAATGTCCTTCTGGATATCAGACCACAGGTGCGGGGATGGTGGGATGTGTGAGAAAGAGTCCTTCCTCCCTCTCTCTCTTTAACACCACCTGGCACCTTTGCAAGGAGCAAATGTTTATTTGTAGGTGATCTCCCACCTGGCCCTCAAAATGGAATAGTCATAATCAAGAGGGGCCTTGTTAAGTAAAGGGAAAAAAATGAGAAATCTCTTTTTCAAGTTGTTTTATTATAGAAAATTCCAATTGTACACAGGGTAGAAGGAATAGTACGCTAAACCTCTAATGGACCCCTCATCCCACCATCACACTCCTTAACCTTTTACCTTTCTCCCTTGTTTACTGTCCCTCCTCAGAGTTCTGGAGGCCATGTTTGATGAAGGATTTAAAAGCTCATTTCACCTCTAAATGCATTCCCATGTATCTCCAACTGATGATGTTTCATTTCATTTTCACCTAACCATCCTCAGAAATGACTGCTTTAAATGATTCCATTAGGACATAGGTGATGTTAAAATAAAAATGAAGACAACTCCCATTTCTGTTTTGGGATAGAAAAAAGAAAACCTGCTAACATTCCTTAATGGCATGAATGGGGTAACTGAGGCAAGAAGGAGAAATCCAGACTCTGAGAAAAAGAGACATTTGAAACAATATAGATTTGACAATATAGATATCATTTGATGTGCAGGGGATAGATAAGAATTCAGTTGAACCAAGATAAGCAAATGAACCTTTTTTGGTAAAAACTTTAAAAAAATTGTTTCATAAATAATAAGCAGTTAATTTCTTCCATATTTAGCATGCCATAACAGTGCAACACTGGACTTGACTCATCTTTCTCATTAACTCTAACCTTTTTTTTTTTTCTGGGAGTTATTACTATTATAAGAGAATAAAAATATTTTTTCTTATGTAAGCTTTCTATCAAAGTCAGTGCTAATCTGAGGTTCATGAAGAGTACTAAATAGTTCATCTCTCAGCTAGAAAACATTTGATGATCACACCAGTGGCATCATCCTCTGGAGAGACACTCTACTCACTCACATTTGATTCCAGGTGTAGTTTCTGTTAGCTAGAGAATAGCATGGAGAAAGCCTCAAGAGACAGTAGGAGGGTGACTCCCCTCACCCCACCACACACACGTACACATACCTACATGGTCCTTCCCACCTTGCACACCTCAGCACCTTTCTTTATATAAAAGCTGCTTCTAAAAATTGTCAGTGACGTTTTTGGAAAATTCAGTCAGACTTCTGAATACCTTCATAAGGTGCACTATTTAAAGGCATCCTTAGCTAACCTTTTGTAGTATGAATAACCATCCTGAAAGCAAGCAGCTTTGTCTTCCTCCCTCCGCAAAAAACCTTGTCTTTCCATGGCACCAGCATGACCATGAGCACCTCACTTTGGCCTTTGCAGGGCCCCCATGCACGTTGGAGATTCTCATGGCCAACATGGACTGATCGTGATCTGTCATTTGAACAGACTTGAAGTTACCAACAAAATTCTTTTAATGAGTGTGTGAAGGTGACAAGGAGTGAAAGATATGGTGTTCATTTGTCAGCAGCAGCAAAGTGGTAGTGCCAAATAAGTAGCAAAACAGTTTGTTCTTTCAAGAGAAGGTCGCAAGGCCATTTTGTGGAAACAAGCTGATATGAGGTAATACTGGAGCCATAGCTTTTGACCCAGCATCATTATGCTGCAGACATTGGACCAACATGTCACACACACACACACACACACACACACACACACTAAATATATTCAAACATTAAATATTCAAAATATTTAAGATAGGCTGACTGGGTTTCTGCCTATGTCACGAGAATGGGAATGAAGGTAGTGATAGGTGATTTTAACAAATGTGATTGTTCAACATTCACAGTGCAAGATACTTAGACATTCCAAATTATTCTTGAGTGTTCATAAACGTGTTTTAAAGAGGAGCTGCAGTAACTCTTGCAGGTACTGGGCTACAATTCAGTTCCATCATTATGGCTTTATTGACATCAGGATATATACTAGATTTCAGCTGTGGGTGGAGGAGAAAGGAGTTAGGGAGACACACATCTGTGATTTTCCCATGTCTGTGGCTGCCCTGCCTCCCCACAGTATTTTCTGGAGTGCCTGTAGGAAGACAGGTTTCAAACTCTGGGCTCTGTTGCCTGCTTGCTGAGTAATCTTAAATCACTTAACTATCTTGAAATTGTTTCTTTTCATCCATATTCTTTCCAGGATTTTGAAAACAAAATGTCTACCATCGTAACAATTTTTTAAATGCAGAAGACTCTGGATTGAGAACATTTTAGTGTCTTAGAACGTATCCTTTGCATCCCTATTGCTCTCTGCGAATAGAAAAATGAACCCAAGCCCTTCATTGCATGTGCATCCTACAACTCTTTTTTGGCAAGAGTCAGAATAAGGACAGTGTGTATACGTCCATGTAGGTGTGCATTCTCACATAAGAATATGACTAAGTGGGGTAGACATTCATGTCAGCTGGGGTTTAGAGGGAATTTATAAGAAGGCTTATGAGCAATAGTTTATGAAATATATCTAACAAAACTAAATTTAGATTCATATCACATTATAAAAGTTACATGATGCATGTTCTCTAGGATAAAACATTGTAAAGCAGATAGCCAGCAAAGCACTGTTTATAATACATGATGAGTTAAGTTACAAATTTTGATTAGATCAAAAGTTCAAATCATCTTATACCATTTTATGATAACCTGTTAAATTACATAAAACAAAATAGTAAAGTACAACAACAACAATTAAGCATTGGGACCCAAGATAACTGCTAGAACTAAGAAAAACACAACCAAGAAACAACGTACTCATGTGGAAAATAATAAAAATAAAACCTGTTTCCAAAAGTATACTTCAGATCAACCCAGGAGAAAACTTTGCATATTTATTTGTATAAAAATAATTTATCTAGGAGTTCAATTAACATTATTCCAGGAGATGAATGGTTGTGCTCTGAGGGTTCAAATCAATGTTCAGTGTCAATCAATTCATGTAACAATCACAGTCATTTTTTAAAAATTATGTCCTGATAATGCTATAGTGGCATGTAGTGAACATGATTCCTAGGGAGAAAGTGGTTATTAACTAATTGCAAGTTGAGTCTTTCATAAAGGGCCACTTAGTTTAAATTTGTATTTTAAAAAAAAAATTATTTCTGAGTTCCTGTCAAGATCATAGAGTAGGTAAACGCTGTGCTTGCCTCCTCTTACAACCGCATCAAAACTATAGCTAAACTACAGAACAGCCATCATTGGGAGTCATGTGGTCTAGCTGAACAGAAGTCCTACAACTGGGGACATATAGAGAGGCCATCTTGAGACTGGTAGGAGGGGCGAAGACATGGTACGGGCTGGTTCCATACCCACATGTGGCAACTGAAAATCATGAGGGCTGTCTCGATTGAAGGAGTGTGGGGTCCTGGCCCCACAATGGGCTCCACAGCTCAGTATTCCAGTGCTGGGAAAAGAATCACTGCAACTGCTGGCTGTAAAAACCAGCAGATTGTGGCTGAGTGAGATCAAGCATGGCTAAAATCACAGACATTCCTCTTAAGGGGCTCACGCATGGACTTACTTGGTGACGGACTCACTGACTCTGAGCTTCAGCACTGAGGCAGCAGCATGAAAGATGCCAGGGACATATGGGGAAGAACTGAATGATCTGACTTCAGGGTGAGAGCTGGAGGGGCAGATTTCTCCCAGACAGAAGTGCTGACAGAAACCATTGTTTCTTTGTTGAGCCCTCCTTTTCCTACATGCAGACACAGGCAGCCACAATATGCAAGTTTCCATCAACCTGACTAATCCCCTCCCTGGTGATTCCCTGAGATCCCACCCCACCCAACTTGTGGGTTTTCCTGGGCTGCTTTTAGTGGATTTTCCATACAAATTGCCTGTCTTAGCTCATGCTGTGGACATTCCTAAAATCTCTCAAAGGTTCGCAAAACCCAAACAAGCAGCATCTGGGCTTGGCATGCCTCATACCTCTTGCTGAGCAGCCCCAAGTCCAGCACTAGCAGCAGCCAGCCTCACTCAGTCAATGCCTTGGGCTCTCGAGGCAACTCCAAGCCCAGCTCAGGTGGCAACTATATACAGGTTGCTTGGTGACTCTTGCCAGGTGGCCCCAGGCAAAGAACAGGCTACAGCTGAATTTGGCCTCTGGTGCAGTTTATCTCAGGAGACCCTGAGGCCAGCACCCCCAGCATCCAGCTTTGGATAGAGCTGGAGCACCACTCTTGGCTGCATCTGAAGACAACACACCCAAGGTCAGACTGGGAAGGCACAAGAGCCATTATAAAGTGAATCCTGCTCTTTAGGGTCAGCCCCTAACTAGACAGTACTCACAACCAATCAGCCCAAGGGTCAATCCCTTCCACTGATGTGGGAAAAGCAACTAGGGCTTAACTACAACAGGAAGACACATACAACCCATACAAGGGACACACCCAAATCACCTGGCTTAAGTGATGAGGGAAGACTGTGCCACTAGGCCCCACAGGACACCTGCAATATAAAGCCACTCTACTAAGACTGAGAGACATAGCAATCCTATGTAATATAAACAAACATAGGGAGGCAGCCAAAATGGAGAGAGGAAAAAAAGTGTCTCAAATGAAAGAACAGAACAAAGCTCCAGAAAAACAACTAAACAAAATGGAGACAGGCAATCTATCAGATGCAGAGTACAAAACACTTGTTATAAGGATGCTCACTGAACTTAGAAGAGTACATGAACTCAGTGAAAACTTTAACAAATTAGAGATAGAAAACATAAAAATGGAGATAGAAAACGTAAAAGTGGAGATAGAGAACATAAAAAGAAACAGTCAGAAATGAAGAACACAATAACTGAAATGAAGAATACATTAAAGAGAATCAACAGTAGATTAGATGAAGCAGAGGATTAAATGAGCAATTTAGAAGATAAGGAACTGAAAACATTTCATCAGAACAGCAATGAGAAAAAATAATTTAAAAAATAAGGATAGTTTAAGGGGCCTCTGGGATAACATCAAGTATATTGACATTTGCATATTATGGGTATCAGAAGGGGAAGAGAGAGAGCAAGAGATTGAAAACCTGTTTTAAGAAATAATGATGGAAAACTCCCCTAACATGGTTAAGGAAGTAGAGATGCTATTCCGAGAAGCACAGAGTGTCCCAAACAAGATGAACTCAAAGAGACCCTGCACCAAGACATATCATAATTAAAATGCCAAATTTTAAAGACAAAGAGAGAGTCTTAAAAGCAGCAAGAGAAAAAGTTACTCCAAGGCAGGTCCCATAGACTGTCAACTGATTTCTGACAGAAACTTTGCAGGCCAGAAGGGATTTGCACAAAATATTTAAAATGATGAAAAGCAAGAACCTATAACCAAGATTACTCTACCCAGCAAAGCTATCATTTAAAATCAAAGGAGAGATAAAGAGCTTCCCAGATAAGAAAAAGTGGTGGAGTTCGTCACTACCAAACTAGTATTACAAGAAATGTTAAAGAGAGTTCTTGAGGAAGAAGAAGGAGAAGGAGAAAGAGGAGGAGAAGGAGGAGAAGAAGAACAAGAAGAAGAAGGAGGAGGGGGAAAAAAACAGATCAAAAATATGGATAATAAAATGGCAATAACTACATATCTATAAGCAATTACTTTAAATGTAAATGGATTAAATGCACCAATCAAAAGATAGGATAGCTAATGGATAAAAAAAAAAAAAAAAAAAAAAAAAAAAAACCAAGATCCTTACATATGCTGTATACAAGAGATTCACTTCAGATTGAATGGCACACACAGACTGAAAATAAAGGGAAAGAAAATAGATATTTCATTAAAATGGAAACAAACAAAAGCTAGGATAGCAATACTTATACCAGACAAAATAGACTTTAAAACAAAGTCTAGTCCAAGAGACAAAGAAGGACCCAGTTATTCCACTTCTGGGTATTTATCTGAAGAAACCCAAAACACTGCTTCAAAGAGACATGTGCATCCATATGTGCACTGCAGCATTATTTACAATAGACAAGATATGGAGGCAACCAAGTGAACATCAATGAATGAATGGATAAAGAAGAGGTGGTGCTTATATACAATGGAATATTACTCATCCATAAAAAAAAGAATGAGATATGGAAAAAGTGGTGTAAAGGATAGAGGTTTTGTTCATCCCTCTTGTGACCAAATTAAAGTTGTGACAGAAACATGGAGCAAACAGCAAGGAAAGTCGCCTGGGATCTAGATGAACAGAAGCACTACAACTAGAGAGAGAAATAATTAATCACCCTGCAGTGGTAGAAGGTAGGAGGGGGCAAAGATGTGATGCTGCCCAGTCCCAGCAGCTGACTGGGACAGAAGCTATGGCAGTGGTGGCTGGTAACTGCAGTCACTTCTTAAAGGGACTATGTCCATGAGCAGACTTTTGCAGGGTCAGACCTGCTCGCTCTGAGCACCAGTGACAGATTGGCTGCTCAGGGAAGTGCCAGGGATTTACAGGAGGACACTGAATTGTTGGAGTGAGGGCTGGAGGAGAGGCTTTCTCCAGGGCAGAAGTGCTGGTGCTATCCACTGTTTCTCTGTTGAGCCCTCCCCTTTCCTGGTGTGTGGATAAAGCATTGCCATAGCTGAGACATCATCAAACTGGATAACAGAGGTCGCTCTGCCCAGAGGATTCCCTGAAACTCTACCTCTCCCAACTCACAGCCCCACTCAAGCCACATCCAGGTATGTCCTTGGCAAGTTTGGTGCTCCTTGCTGAGCAGCACCAAGACTCACTGTTGGCAACTGGCCTCAGAATCTGGTGTGGTTTCTTGAGGCAACTATAAGCATAGCATCTGTGGATTGCTTGCTGAATCTTAACAGGTGGCCCCAGAGGGGCACAGGCTAGGGCTAAATTTGACCTGCAGCTGAACCCCTCTCAGGACTGTGCCATTGGACACCTATTACACAAAGCTACACTAATAAGACTGGGAGACTTAGGAGCTTTGCTTAGAACATAGAAACAGACACAGAAAGGCAGCCAAAATGGGAATACAAAGAAGCAAAAACCACACGGGAGAACAGAACAGATCCAGGAATCATGGAATCAAGCAATCTAACAGATGCAGAGTTCAAAACACTGGTTATAAAGCTGCTCAATGAAATTAGGAGAAGTGATGAATTCAGTGAAAACTTTAACAAAGAGATAAAAACATAAAATTGGAAATGGAACTTATAAAAGGGAACCAGTCAGAAATGAAGAACATATTATCTGAGATGAAGAGTATATTAGAGGGAATCAACAGAGCAGATAAAGAAGAGGATCGAACCACCTATATAGAGGATGGGGAAGCCAAGGACATTCAGTCAGAATGGCAAGAAAAAATAAGCCAAGACTATAATAATAATTTAAGGAGCCTATAGGATACAATTAAATATAAAAATATCCGTGTCATAAGGTTACCTGAAAAAGAACAAGAAGTTGAAGAGCTAGTTGAAGAAATAATGGTGGAAAACTTTTCTAAACTGGTGAAGGAAATAGACATACAACCCCAGGAAGCTCAAAGAGTCCTCAAAAATTGAACCCAAAAGGCCCGTGCCAAGACACAACATAATTAAAATGTCAAAGGTTAAATTCCAAGAGAGAATCTTAAAAGCAGCAAGAGAAAAGTAGTTAGTTACCTACAAAGGAGGACCCATAAGACTCAAAGCTGATTTCTCAAAAGAAGCTGCAGGACAGAAGGGCTTGACCCAAAATATTCGATGTGATGAAAACTCAGGATCTACAATCAAGAATACTATATCCAGTAAAACTATAATTTAGAGTTGAAGGACATATAAAGAGCTTCCCAGACAAAAATAAGCTAAATAATTTATCAGTACCAAGCCAGTATTACAGGAAATGTTGGAGAGGCTTCTTTAAGAAGAAGAAAACATGTATCAAAAACATGAGCAAAGAATGGTAATAATGACATTCCTATGAACAATTACCTCAAATGGAAAAGAATTAAGTGCTCCAACCAAAAGATAGCATTGCTGAATGGATAAGAAAACAAGACTCCTACATATGCTGCCTACAAGAGACTCACTTCAGATTAAAAGACACACACAGACTAAAAGGTAGGGGATGAAAAAGATATTGCTTGATGGACCTAGAGAGTATAGTGCTGAATGAAATGGGTCGGACAGAGAAAGACAAATTTCGCATGATTTCACATACATGTAGAATCTAAAGAACAAAATAAACAACAATAACAACAACAGAAATAAACTCATAGA
Source organism: Pteropus medius (assembly GCF_902729225.1). Lineage (NCBI taxonomy): Eukaryota > Metazoa > Chordata > Mammalia > Chiroptera > Pteropodidae > Pteropus > Pteropus medius. The sequence continues at coordinate 4,889,529 of NW_024340695.1, read as the reverse complement.
TACCATGAATATTTTGAGGGCCACTAGATGGGAGGGAGTTTGGGGTGGGGGGGTCTGCGAAAAAAGGCAAAGTGATTAAGAAGTACAAATGGGTATTTGCGGAATAAACATGGAGATGTAGAGTGTAGCATGGGGAGGGTGGTCAATATGTTGTAATAAATATGTAAGGGAGAAGAGAGATTTAGTAGGATGATCGCTTTGTGAGTTATGGGGATCTCTGATCACTATGAAGTACAATTGAAACTGGTATATCATTGTATGCCAACTATAATTAAAAAAAAAAACATCGAATTGTACAATATAAATACAAGCCAAAAAAAAGAGAGAATGGAATCTTGTCATCCTCAACAACATTAATGGACCTAGAGGGCATTGTATTGAGTGGAGGTAAGTCAGGAAAAGACAAATGCCATATAATTCCACCTACATGTGGAATCTAAAGAACAAAACAAACAAACAAAACAGAAACAAACTTATAGATACAGAGAACATTTTGATGGTTGCCAGATGGGGGGAGTTGGGGATGGGTGGAAAAGGGGAAAGGATTAAAAAGTACAAATTAGTCATTACAGAATAGTCATGGGGATGTAAAGTATAGCATAAGGAATATAGTCAATAATATTGTAATAACTTCGTATATGATGTCAGAAGGGTACTTGATTTATTGGAATGATCACCTCATAAGTTATATAAATGTCTTATCACTATGTTGTATACCTGAAACTAATATATGCTAATTTAAAAATAAAATTAATATTTAAATTTTTTAATTTAAAAATAAAAATTCTTATAATAAATAAATAAAAAATTTAAAAAATTACTACTTCTCATTCGGTCTCTTTGAGTAACCACTTTTAAACGTGCTTCCATCTGTTCCTTCCTTAATCTTTTTTTCTACTGGGAAACATCAGTATCCAAAGCAAAACCAAAAGGCAAACAAAATTTTCAGAAAACTAGAACCACAAAGTTTTATTCTATTGCTTCAACTTCGAACTAAAGATACTTCTGAAAGAGAAAAACATCTCACCTCAAATATACTAGAGCTTCACCCCCACTAGGGAAGCAAAAAACAAAAATGTTACATAAACTTACCCTTTTGCCGTGTATACAACATGCAGTTTTAAACTTATTTTTATGATCTTGGTCCTCACAGCTTAGTAACACAGACTCTCAGCTGGTGCAGGTGTTTGAAATAAGATGGTTTGTTCTTGAGAATTCTAAGGGGATTAGGTCCTGGGACAGGGTTAGGAAACCCAGTAGCACTGCTGAGGGGTGGGCTCAGGCTCTACTTAGCATGAGAGGGAACCCTGAGAATGCCCAAGTTACCTGACCAAAGATTGCTATCTATTTTTTTTGTTATTTGCAATGACTAAAATTGCCTTTAAATAAAGTATATACATTTCTGTAGCCAGACTTAATATCTAAGAACTTGAACTTGGTCTCTTACCCCCATATATTTTCTTTAAAAGAAAAGGGACCTTATCTTTACCAATTGGAATAATGGTGCTGTGTCCTGTAGGGCAGGGAGGAATGTTCAAATGTGACAGGTGAACAATGTATACTGGGTCTGCGATGCCATTTAAGCACAGGATCTGGCCCATGCTAGTAGCTCAATGATTCATAGATTTAAGAATCATTCATCTGCTCCAGCTATGCCATGGAGTCCTTCCACCCTACATCTATGCAGACCATGGAGAGGACCCTGCACTGGGCAATCACACCACTCCCAACCCAGCCTAGAAGTGCTTTCAAGTGTCTCTTGCCTATACTCTCTTCAGTCTTCTCTTTCAATTCCTTTCTTTTCCCATAATGTCCTTTAGTACAAGCAGTTTATCAATACAGAACTATGAGCTGATTAATTAATATGCATACTATTTAACAGTTTTTCTTTTGTATACTAAGCCCAGAGACACAGCACATTCATATCAGTACTCTGATACAGTACAGTACTCTAAATAATCTGGCAAAGATAGATTTCTGTGCAAAGCCAATTTTAAGTAAAGGGGATAATCTGTTTGTTATCTCTAAGTTCATTTCCTGCCTTTTATTCTTATCCTGATTTTTTTTAAAGCTATCAATGTAAGACTTCTAACTTTATACATAGGGCAACCACTTTGTTGTTCTCCTTGTTCAGAATTAGATCATCAGGGCTCTTGGAATCCTTTCCTAACAGCCTCTGGATTCGATTTAGAGACATGCGACCTGCGATGTCACTTGAATGACTCAGAACAAAGAGGGTCACTTATTTATGTCTCGGTCCTTCTGTCATCCCCTTTGACCTCACTTGTTGGGGTCCTCTTGCATAATATTCACTGGCATGATTGCTAATCTAAATGTTCTTGGTGTAGGTGTACTAGCTCTGCATGAAATGTTGAATATATTTTGGGACATCACAGTCTATTCTAAAACCACAGAGGAAAAATGTATTCATTGACTCAAAATGTGCAGGATAATGCAGTTTCTTTTTCCACTTCTAGAACTTGATTAGACACATACTTTTCCAGGAAAAACATGTACTTCAGGCTCTTGGTTCACATACATGTATTTTCTTCCCAGACTCCAGTAACTGCTCTGAGTGTTGTGTATCACAGGCTAATAGGACCACACAGCACAGGTCAACTTGATGAGTGGCTCTGGTGCATGGTATGACCATCATGGTGGTATTCTCACTTCATTAGTGTTTGATCATGGTCTAGCCTCAAGTACCTTCTTTTTTTTTTTTTTCCCCTCAGAACAGAGATGTTTTCACATGTTCAAGTACTCCAGGAGACTAGGATTCAATTTTGGAAAGTTGAAACTTTGGAGTGCCACACCTAGAGTCTCCCTCCTCCCTTCCTATTCACCTTTTTGCCTCCCCCAACTGGGACACTCCTCTACTGGCAAAGACTGCACTTTATTAACAGTGCACTGTGATGCAATCCCACTTAGAGTCCTACACTACCTGTCTCTAGCTGTTCTATATACCCAGGACTATAGCAGCTGAACTCAAAGACAGTACAAGCAAAGGGCTTCCCAGTAACCTCTTGATGAGGGATAAATTAGCCAAGCTGTAACCCATTTAGAACTGTCCTACCTTCCCATATTTTGTACTTCAGGTATTCCAGTGCTCCTTGGTACTTGTAGAGGTTTCTGGTGATTTTCAGATAGTAAATTGCCTAGTCCAAGTTAGAATTGCAAGTTATATCCAATTTTAGAGTTACCTCTTCCACAGCTGGAGAAACTCTGCCTGGTGGGAGAGACCCTGGCCTGCTCTTCCATCAGCTCTTCTGTTCTATTCTTTCAGCATTGGGACATGGGAGGAGAATGACTTGGAGGAAAGGAGCAAACAGTGTTTTCTTTCCCTTCATCTGTCACACCCTCGATATTGTCTGAGACACCCATATTAACCATGTGGATGAACTGTGCAGATCCTTCCAGCAGCTTAGGAGGCCTTCCCAGGGCACAGCTCCTACCTTTGGCCCTGGACCCTACAGTCTTGAGCTTCTCTACTTCATCTGCAGGATGGGAGCCTGTTTCCATTCCTGACAGGCCACCCCAAACTCTCAAACTTAGGACTGATGCTCCTGGGCTGTTTCAACAGCCCACAGGAAAAAGCTGTGTGACCTCTCAGGAAATGTCACCCTCAGACCTGGAGGGGGTCTCTCCATCTTTGGAGTGAGAGCCCAGGGGCCTGTATGCACATGAATATATGTCCACCTGCCTGCATGTGCACACAGGGACCAGGGAGCAGCAGCATTGAGGACATGAAGTGGGCCTGCTCTAGGAGTAGGTAAAGTGAGCTAAGAGGGGGTTTTTGGGCATGACTGTGAGTCTCTGGACATGGTAGTGGTGGAGCCCAGACCAGCAGGAAGAGCCAGAAAGGTGAGTCTCTGTAGGATATCTCTGTCTTCTTTCTGGGCTCCCTGTGTTCTAGGGACCAGAAAAGTGGGAGAGGGGAGCCATGGGCTTTGGAGGCATTAGTGCTTCTGTGAAAATGGAGACAGTGGCCAGGTTGTGGAGGAATGAGGGGCACAGGAGCTCATGGAGAGGAGAGTACAGGCAGACAACCTGACAGAGGAATGGCCTCACTTCTTCATGGCTGCAGATATTCCAGATGCCAAGGGTCCAGCCTGTCTAGACCTATGACACCAGTGCAGCCTTCTGGCCTTTCTGACTTTGGGATTTGGCCCTTGGGGCTGGACATGGACACCACTCCATGAATGCTGAACCTCCACTCAACATGCTCTTGGGTGTTGCTGTTGTACCCGCTTAAGCCTGATGCCTTGCAACAAAGCAGGCTTAGCTGCACTGAAAGGCCTTAAGCTTCTTGTGTCTGGGTAAGATATAAGTGAGTTAATGAATTTGTAGAGGTAAAGTGAGCCCAAGTCTGAAGAACCATATTAAAGCGTTCATAGCTTGTTTGTAGCTTATCGGACAAGTTATTCAGGAAAACTAACCAAAGCTTCTACTGTTTACAGTTAATTACATTATCAGTGTCTCTCTCTCTCAGGCCATAAGGGGAAAAGAAGAACAGGAAAGGGAGGGGTAAAGATGGAAATATATGTATTATGTCATTTGATTCTATCAGTCATCTCTTGAGATGCCCCCATATTACATTTGATGGAACAAGACCCAGAGAGGTTGGTTACCCAACCTGCTCTGTGACCTTGTGTTTCCAGAGGAAGGGCCTTGGCACATGAACCTAAGTGTTTAGGGTTTGTTTGTTTATTGTTTGTCTCTAAAGTTCATGTTTTCTCACCCACCACACTCAGTTTTCTTGGCATTGGTTAACACCTGGCATAATGCTTAGGACAATTGCACATTCTGTGCAACACTTGGATGGACAAACAGATGCAGACAATTCCATTTTGCAATAAGCCCAAGTAGGACAAAATGTAATTATGTAATTTCTCCACCTGTGTTCTTTGGTGGTTTCCTTGGAGCACAGTGCTCACAGCAAGTCAACAAACTATGACCTATGAGTTTGGATGAGGGGAACACTGGGTTGTAGGCCAAGCCAGGAAGTTATGTGCCTAAAAAAGTCCAGGAGGACAGAAATCTGTAAAATATACAGCAGTCAGAGGGGGGAAATGCATTTCCTCTAAATGTCACAAGGCTCCAAACAGTTACAAAGAACAACAAAATAAACTCAGTAGGACAGCGGGGCAACCAGCAAGACCTCATGGACAGTGTGCTCCTTCCTTTTTCTTAGCATAATGCTGGTGTCTGGGTAAAATATAGGTGAGTTAATGAATTTTCCAGAAGATGGAAATGTCTTTTCCTCTTAGATAATGCCCAGAAATGCTGATCTTTCTGGAATTTTATTTCAAAATATATTGCTTTCTTGTGCTTCTCACCTCTGGCCTCCAAGACTTTTAGAAGAGTGATTTTCTAAAATTCAGATCTGCCTCAATGACCCTCCTCCTGAAACCCTCTAATGGCTTCTCATTTCCTGTGCCATGGGACAGGTTATCTGTGGAGGATATCAGGCTGTTTGTGCTAGTCTTGACTTACTCTCCAGCCTCATTCCTGCCTCTCTAGGTTCCCAGAATATTGGACCAGGCCTTCCCACAAACACATGTGCCAGTACATACACCATACGCTCTTAAAACTCTCCCTATCATTAGTTGACAACTTCTTTCTAATCTCTTTAAAGACTCAGGTTAGTCATCACCTTTTCCTGGCATCCTTCTCTCAAATTCAGTGTCCCCACCTCTAGATGTCCTTGGTACTCTAGATGTCCTGGTGTGGCATTAGCAGAACAACCAAAACATGTGATATCTAGAAATAAGTTTGGCTAGAAATATGTAGGATCTGTACAAAGTAAACTATAAAATTTCATTCGTGGAATAAGAGAACACTTGAATGAATAGAGAGAAATGCCATGTTTCTGGATAGGAAAACTCAGTGTAACAAGATACCATTATTTTCACCAAGTTAATTTTAAGTTGTTATTTCAATTAGAATCCCAACATTATATTGCCGTTTGAACTTGACAGAATCATTCAAAAGTTCATGAAAGAATAATCAGGATATGATGCTAAATTTCTTTTAAGTGAAAAGGAATGAAGGAAGATTTGCTGTACCAGCTAATAAAACTGAGCATTAAAACTACAGATTGACTTCACATCCATTAGGATGACTACTATCATAAAAGAGGATATATCAAGTATTACCAAGTATGTGGAGAAATAGGAGCTCTTATGCACTGTTGGTGGGATTGCAAATGTTATGAAAAACAGTTTGGAGAATTCTCAAAAAATTAAACATAGAATTACTATAAGATTCGGCAATCCCATTTCTGGATATATATCCAAAAGAATTGAAAACAGAGTCTTAAAGAGATATTTCTACACCCATGTTAATAGCAGCATTATTCACAATATTCAAGAGGTGAAAGCAGCTCAAATGTTCATTTATGAATGAATGAATAAACAAAATGTGACATATACATACAACAGAATATTATTTATCCTTAAAAAAGAAGGAAATTCTGACACATGCTACAGCATGGGTGAACCTTGAGGACATTATGCTACATGAAATAAGCCAGTCACAAAAAGACAAATACTGTATGATTCCACTTATATGAGGTTCCTAGAGTATATAAATTCATAGAGACAAAAATAGAATGGTGGTTAACTAGGGCTAGGGGGAGGGGGAAATGAGACTTTTTTTAATGCACACAGAGTTTCAGGTTTGCAAAATTAAAAAGTACTGGAACCACCCAACGAACAGAAGTGCAAGACCAGATGACTTCACTAGTGAATTCTACCAAAGATTTAAAGAAAAATTACTACCAATCCTTCCCAAACTCTTCTAAAAAGTAGAAGAGGAGGGACTACATCAAACTTATTTTGCAAGGCCAGCATTACCCTGATACCAAAATCATATAAAGTTGCTAAAAGACAAGAAAATTACAGGCCAATATTCCTGATGAACATAGATATAAAAATCCTCAATAAAATATAAGCAAACCTAATTCAACAGTACATTAAAAGGATTATATACCATGATCAAATGGAATTTATTACAGGTCTGCAAGGATGGTTCGACATCAGTTAATCTCTCAGTGTGGTATACCACATTAACAAAATGAAGGATAAAAATCATGATCATCTCAATAGATGGAGAAATAGCATTTGACAAAATTCAAATGGCAATGTTTTGTTTTGTTTTGTTTTGTTTTGTTTTGTTTTGTTTTGTTTTGTTTGGAGGGGGTTGATACCAAAAGTAAAAAAAATAAAAATAAGAAAAAAATAAGAAAAAATAAGCGAGGGGTACTACATCAAACTTAAAAGCTTCTGCACAGTAAAAGAAGCCATCAGCAAAATAGAAGGCAAACCTACTGAAAGAGAGAAAATATTTTCAAAACATATATCTAATAAGGAGTTAATATCTAAATATATAGAGGACTCATACAACTCAATAACAAAAATATGAAATTAAAAATGATCGGAAGATCTAAATAGTTTTCCAAAGAAGTCATACAGGTGGCCAACTAGAGGTGCTAGGATATGGCATTTTGGTGTGGCCTCAAAATTCAATCTGCACCAATGGTGTTGACTCAAATCTGGAAAACCAGACGAGAAACAGGATAGAGTCAGACTATTTCATAGACAGCTGTGGCTTCCTATTGCTGCATACAGATTGCCCCCAAAAACCTTATTATTATGGAATGCTCACACTTTTGAGGGTTGGCAGTTTGGGAGGGGCCAGCTGGATTCTTCAAGCTTCAGTATGTCATTAGGTATGCAGTCAGAGCGTATCCAGAGCTGGAAGATCAAGGAACTTGAGCAGCTGGGGGCCAGCTGAGCAGTTCTGTAAAACCCCGAGAACTATCCATGTAGTCTCTCCTCCTGGGCTACATTAGGCTTTTTTACAGCATAGTGGCCTCCAGATATTGAACTTCCTAAATGGCCACTCATGGCTCCAGTGCGAGTCTTCTAGCAAAAGGCATAAGTTGCATAAACTTTCCTGACATAGCCTCAGGAGTCACATAACAGCACTCCCACCACAAACACATCTAGATTCAAGAGAGGATACGGAGAACTCACCTCTAAATAAGAAGAGTGCCAAGGCCACATTGTGGAATAGTTGTGGGCTGAAAAATATTGTTGTGCCCACCTTTAAAAAATATGACACAAATACTGAAAAATAAAATACTCAAATTACATGCTTTATATATCACAAATAAATGAATAGCCTTTCTCATTAGAAAATCATCTAGATCCAACTTTTTAGTATATGGATTCTTCCACAGTTTCTTATTTTCCAACGTCAATATAAATTCTTAATATGTCAAATTTTTTCTCAAAAGTGTATGTTAGGTCCTTAGTCATAAACTGGGGCATAGATTAATAGCACGAGTTTTGAACGTTACATGGATGCTAGTTATTACATAAATGAATCCTAGATATTAGGAATTTTGTTCAATTCCATCATTCTCTAGTGTTTTTAGTGAAGAGATGGAAGGGAAAGGTGAGAAAAAAATGAAAGTTTCATGTCCTTTCACGTCTGATAACTTCTCCAGATTTACACACAAAAAAAATGGTGGCAAAGCTGATTTGGATATTACTTTTTAACTTTTTTTTCTTTTTCCCTATTTATGTGAAAAATAGAACTGTTCAAGCAAATCTGTGAATGCATAGGTTAGAAAAGAAACAGCAACAAACTACAGAAAACTAGGGACACAGGAACTGAACTATGGGGTTTCTTTTTCCAAGATAATAAAAGCCTGGAGGTGGGAGGTGCTGACTTAGTAGTTCAGAAGACTCAGGACTACATCTCTGCCATTATCCTGGTTCCCAGATGGCTGCTATAGCCCCACACATCACATCTGAGATCAAAGCAAAAAGTGGGAGAGATGGACAGAGCCCTCCAGAAGACATTTGCCCAAAGCTCTTTGACTAGAGCTGTGTCTATAGCCACTCTTGATTATAAGAAAGGCTCAGGTGAGGGTGAGGATGTTTAACTTTTCCAGTCTCCAGGTGAAAATGGGCAAAAGTGATAGCCTGTGGTTGTATCCCCACTAAGTCAATGATTGTCATCCACTTCTCAATGAGAGGAATGCCAAGGCCCTTTATGGGATAGATGTAGGATGGGAAGACCAGACTGTGTGTATTTTTGAACACAGAAGAACAGTCAGTGGTTTGCTGGTGACTCTGAAATTGTGTATAGTGTGTGGGGGAAGAGTGGCAAGTAGTTGGGTTCAAGAGAGGTGGCAAACCTTGGGCTTGGGCCAGGGCAGACAGGGAGAGGACCTAGATGGAGGCTAAACAGAGTTGCTTGGATTGAGTGAGCACACACATCTCCTGGAGGCTGGTAAAATGCAGATTCTAATGCAATGAGTCAGAGCAGGAGATCCTGCATTTCCACCAGGCACATAGCTGATAGTGTTGCCTCACTCTGAGTAACCCAGGTTCAAGTGGTTCTTAAACTTGGTTGCAGAGTAGATTCACTTGGGGATATTAAAAAATTGGTTTACACACAAGTAATGTAAAGAATATAAATTGGATTGGATCAATAATATTAAAGAGCAACTAAATCAGTTTTGCTTACTGAAACACCTGTTAAAGCCAAGCTCATCAAACTAATGCACACACAAAACACCTAGGGATTTGCAAACATGCAAATTCTAGCTCAGCAGGTCTGGATGGGAGCCTGAGATCCTGCATATCTAGCAAGTGCCAGGTGATGACAATGAAGTTGGTCCCCTTGCCTCACTTTGAGCAGCCAGATAGTAAAGGGCTAAGGTGGTGGAAGAGAGTAGGGGAAGTTGTGGGGGTGTTTGGAGGCATAGAGGAGAAGGAATACATCCAGTGTCCCTGGTCTGAACCAAGGGAGGGTAGCAGCTGTTTAACTGTAGATATCAATAGAGCAGGCTTGCTGATGACTTTTACACATGGCTTTATTCACTTCATGTCAACTTATATAACCTGAATTTTGGGTCAAGAAATATAATATGCTCAAAGTTTATCTTATGTAATATATACAAAAAGAACACATTCTTAGCATCCCTTTTATTTAAACACTTAGAGGTAAAAAACAAATGCTGGAGTTGGCAACTGCCATGCCTCTGGGTTTATTGGAGTGAGCATTGCAAGGACACATGGTTAAAGTGTAGGCTCAGAAGGCAGCAGTCCGTGGCCATCCTGAGTTATTTCATGTCTATGCTCTGTTTTCTTTTCATTTCTAAATTGGAAATGAATGCTGTTATCTCAAAGAATGTGAGATAATGTTTTGCAAAGGGTCTAGCACATTTCTTGGCATGCAGTGAGGATAAACTAATATACACACACTCACATTATACATGTGTATATGTGTGAATGTGCATGCTAACCTCCCTGCCCTATCTCCTTCCTCTGTAGTATTTTCCTCATGTAAGATGTGGCAAATTGTAAACATGGGCTTCATCAGTTCTTCTCATCTCCTCACATCCCATCTTTGTACTGTAACATGCCCACACCTCCTATCCAAAAGAAAAGTCCATTTCTCCCCACCTTAAATATGGCTGGCCTCATGAGTGATTTTGACCAACACAATGAACTGAGAGTGGCAATGTGCCAGTTCTGAACCCAGGCTTCATGAAGCCTTGTGCAATTGAACTCGCTCTTTTGGACTTTGTCCACCAGCTTATAAAAAAGCCCAGGCTAGCATGCAGTACAGCAAAGAGCTATCAGTAACTACCGGACATGTCAGTGTGGCTATCCTGTGCTCTTCAGTACCAGTGGACCCCCAGGGACTAGAGCCTCAAGAATGACCCCAGGTGAGACTTGCTAAGAACTGAGCAGCCCAGCTCAACCCCACCTTCTGAACCAGAAAATTGTGAGCTAATAAAATAGCTGCCATTTTAATCTACTAACTGTTGGGGTGGTTTCTTATACAAGTAATAACTGATACATGTGGCTAGAAAAAAATGGACTGGAAATACCTCTGCATAAAAAATATATATTAATACTCAGTTCAATAATATAACCCTTGAGAAAATGTTGAATGAGAATTCAGCAGGTCATTCATTGCTCTTTCAGAGAGGAAACATAGGAAGTGACTCAGCCAGGATCCTTGAGCTCCTATAGGAGATAAGGCACCATGTGAGCTGCTGCATTCACACTGAACCAGATCAGAAGTTCCAGACAGATATTTCTCATTCTTTATACATACAAAATGCTTAAAACCGTGCCTTGTGGAGTAACCTCTCCTCATCAGCTTTCGATGTGGTTCACACTTCTTGGCGGTGTGCTGAGAATAAAGTAGACCAGATAGATAAACATGTGAGTGAGGTGGTGATAAATCATTTACCACAAGCCTTTATTCAGGCTCAGACTGGAGACTGCAGTGACAAGCTGAGGAAGGGCAGGCTTCCTCTGTTCTGGGACCTATAGATGTGGGCACAAGGAGCTCTCCTCTGTGCATCACACTGGCTCCTGCTTACAGAGGATGAATCTTTTTTTTGACCTTTGCTGAGAATTCTATTCCTCAGACAGGCCCAAGGTGTCTTTATAGATGAGCTAAGTGGGACCAAGGTGTGAGTGTTTCACAGATTAGGAGTTAAGTATGATGGAAGACTCCCCACTAGGATTCTCAGCTAGAAACACTGCTCCTGGACATGTGCTGTCCTTAATACCAGGCCTATGCCAGGGTATTACGGGGCTCTGGGATGTAAAGGTCAGGCACTGCTCTGCCATTCTAGAAAGGGGCACCAATCCTTGGTTCAGGATTTTCCCGTGTATAATATGTAGAAAGCTTTTTTTTCAAGTTAGTCTTCATTTCTCCTGTAGTGATTAAGTCCTATTCACTGTCTTGGCAAGTCTAAACTACCAGTGGAGGCTGAGATTCCTACATGTCCTTATCTAGAATTGAACATTCAGTTTCTTCTAGAAGGCAATATTCTAGACGTGTGAGGGTCACCTTCCCATCCCATTTTCATCGCATACACGCACATAAATACACATATGCACACACACTCACATAGATACCAACACACATGGGTATAATTGCTCACACACATACAAACTCACACGGACACACATACACACACATAAGCACATACAAAACACACACACCCACACATACACCCTGAACAGTAAATCTGTTACCATAAATGTGACCACTGCAGAGAGCTGCTCCTGGAGGATCTGGAAGACAGTGAGCCAGAAGATAGTACTCTGGGACATAGACAATCCTGTGCACTAAACTGAGGTTGAGACTTTCTGGCTATAGCCCCTGGATTGTGTTAAGCCTCATGGGATGTTTTGCGCCTACACCAAGCAGCTCTGCCACAGCACATCTGAGCATGTTTCTTCTAGCTGTTGGGAACTGGATGCAGCCCCCAGAATTGGGTTCACTGCACCTGTGCCCATAAATAACAGAGAGGTGTGGTGAGGAGGGAGGGAGGGCAGACAACCAGAAGACTGAGAGTACAAGCTGTCAGGTGAGGGCCATGGAGAGAATTTGGAGCCCTAGGCCTTTATATGAGTGGATTCTTTCCATTCTGCTCTTGGTAATGACTAGAATGGTAGGATGTAAGGCAAAAGGAACTCTTCTGTTGTGTTTGGTTCTTTTGGGGGGATAGATCTATTTCTATGCCTGAATGAAGGGTATACAGATCCCAATTCTCTGAGATAAGCTTTATGTAAAGCTTGTCTTTGTGGTTTCTTGATTTTTATTTATGGACAGTTATTTCACCTGAAATAGCAGTTACGCTTTGCCTGAGAGCATGTAAAAATAATATTTGCTTCTGGTATTTGGGAAATAGAGGCTGAAAGGAGGAAAAACAAGTCATAATAGCTTGAGTAAGTGTTGGCTGAGGCTGGAGGGGGAATGGTGGAAAGTATTGGGGTATAAATGGAGCTGTACCTGGGGACTCTGCAGCCAGCTTGCCTGGATTTGAATCCTGACTTACACCTTACCCTTTTGGAAATTATTCGCCTCTCTGTGTCTCAGTTTCCCTGTGAATGATGAAGAGGCACCAGTTGCTCCTTCATGGTGTTGTCACGGTGATTACATGAGATGAGAGATATGCAGTACTCAGCAGTATCAGCCAAAGCAGGGGCCAACATGCAACAACTATTGCCAGTGTTTCCTTACATGGGGTCTTAAATGAGGCCAGCCCCTGGGGAATGAGCTTGACAGAATCCTTCATACAGGGAGCAAGGTGATGCTAGGAAGCTGAGAGGTCAGGTTCCAGGTAGGCACTGAGGAGGGAAAAATGGATGCCAAGTCAGCAAGTCACTCCTGACATTCTGTAAGCTTGGACCATATAAGTGGGAACAAAGCCAGGAGGAAGCAAATCCCAGAGGAGCTGGTCTAGATCAACCTAATGAACCCACCAGAGAGGACTGAGTCTGTGTAATGAGGTGCCACAGGGTCACTGCCCTGGGCTTCTTTGTGGGTCTGTGGATTGTGGAGGTGGGTGAGGATTGGCCACTGAGGACTGGTGCTAGGAGAAGGCAGGTGGAGCTATTAAAGGGTCAAGATCATAAAACTTAGAAAATAAGGTTTCAATAGGCCAAATCTGCTCCATTCAACAGGACCTGAGGATTTAGTGTTTAAGAAGCCAACTAATTAGCTGAGCAAACATGAGGTCAGTTACAATCAGTTGTGTGAATTCTTCAAAAGTACAAGTCATGACTAGTAAAATACAAAATAAAGCAAAGTAAAAGATGCTCATAGAGATTCAAGATCAGTACAAGCCGAGAGAATACCATTTGCAGGAGAGAGCAGGACACTCGTGAACTTTGTGCAAAACAAATCATATCAGAACAATGTAAACTCCTGACAGGTTGGCAGGTTGACAGATGCAGTAGATTAAAGGGGGTGAGCCTAAGATGCTATCACCTGGACATTATTAGCAGCTGATTCTGATAGGCTGGCTCACTGCAGGACTGCATGCAGAGCTAGCAACAGGGGACAGCTGCATGAGGGAAGTATTTTTGGCATCTTCCCATAGTAGGCCCAGAAAAAGTCCATCAAAGATTCCTGAAGCTTGGAGGTGCAGACCCACATAGGGATACATCTCAGTTCCCCCAAGTGGGGACCTAACGTTAACATTTATATTAAGATCGAATGACGAAATAGGAAACCTAGTTATACATTGACAAATGTATCAACTTGACAGCACTTGGGAGTATTTGCAGAAAATTAGGGGAATGATTATTCCTGAAGACAGTTTAACTCATTTGCTCATTGTGTCACAAGCCATTGGGCACCTACTGCATCTGGGAACACAATAAAATAGAAAACACTGTACCTTTCTTCAGGAAACTGATCGTTTCCTTTGATATAAGTACATTTTGGAAGCAAAAGACCCATATAAAAATACAAGAAGAAGAATAAATGCTGAGGATGGGTGAAGAGAATAAAAATAGGGCTAAAATATACTATACTGTGAACATGGTATGAGATACTATTAACTGCTTTCTAAAAGATGGAGTACCTGATGCTCAGCAAGACACAGGTGTATCCGGATACCAGGTAACAAAGGACTCAACAAGATCCACCCCAGCTCTGACTAGAAAGTTATACTGTTGACCACTGTGCTTTTCTCCTTGTTGTTCACTGAGTGGAGACTTCTCTGGCCCAGCTCCTCTGGATGTTCCCACTCTTTTTTGCTGGTTCCTGGTAGGCATTACAGTTTTTTGTCAGAGTTGGGGCTTTGCCAACACTAAACAGAGGAAGCAGCCCCAAAGCTCTGCTTTGAATGAGCAAAGTTTAGCATTCACTAGACAAGAGAGTTGGGCAGAGCAGGAGAGGGGAGTGAGGGGAAGAGTAGGCACAACAACTCTCTATTGTCTGATCCGAGATCTGCTGCAGGCTACCACAGGAGATATGTGTATTCCCATCCTGGCTTGGGAGACTTTGATAAACATCCAATTCCAAAAGAAAAACAAACAACAAAACCTAACAGTCACTCTCTCTCTCAGGATAAAGGACAAGAACGCCTTCTGTTTTCTGCAAAGAACAGGTTGAGCTAGGTTTCCTACAGTCTGACACTACACACCACTGAGCTGGAGAGAGTGTCAGAACAGGTAGAGTGTGCCAGGTAAGATATTGGACCACCCCCTTTTCTGGAGAATGAAAAGCCTTCTGGGTCATGGGGTAGCACAGGAAAGGGCTCGCTGACTAGCTCACCACCTGTAAGCCCCCTCAAGCAGCCCTTCTCTTTCATACTAGAGCCTCTTTCTGTCATCCAGCAGAAACTTTCTGCTGCCAGCTAGATCCTCCTAGAACAAGGAAACCACACATTTTTCACACTGGCAAGAATTCAAAGTTTGATAAAGACAATGCTGGGGGATGGCATCATATGAGATTGAAATAGAGATTATGATAGTCCTGCCATGCTAACCCATTAATAATGGAAGAGAAGAGAGTTATGGGCAAGATGATGGGGTATTGCAACCAATTTTTGAAAAGATCAACCTGGAGAACAATCCGAAGACTAGCTGAACAAAACTATAACTAGGGATATGAAGAGGAGACCATATCAAGACTGGCAGGATGGGCGGAGACAAAAAACAGGCTGGTCCTACACTCACGTGTGGTGGATGAGCAGTAGGAGGGCTATCTCGGTTGTGGACCCCACCTCCGGAGGAGCAAGGGGGTGGTCCACATCAGGGCTCCCTAGCCCAGAGTTCCAGTGCCAGGAAGAGGCGCCACCACAAGATCTGGCTGTGAAAATCAGTGGGGATTCTGGCCATCCTGGTGAGAAAGAAGGCAACTGGAAATCCAGACATCCCCTTAAAGAGGCCATGCACAGATTCACTCACTCAGAGGCACTCGCCCTGGGCTCTGGCAGAGGGAGAGCAGCTCGGAAAGTGCCAGAGACATATGGGGGAAGAATGAGTTGTGTAGCTTAAGGATGACGGCTGGAGGGACAGCTGCCATTGTCCTGTTGTTAAGACCTCCTGTGAAGCCTATATGCAAGCACCAATTTACCTGTGTTGAGCCCTCCTCCCACATGGCTAAAACTGAATCTGTACTGGCCTGGTGAGATCTGCTTGCTCTACCTCAGCAACTCCCTAAAACCCTGCCCCACCCAAATCACAAATCGAAGATAGCAGTTTTGTTACTGGGCAACAAGACCCACCTGTGCTCTCGACAGGAGGTTACTTTGGCAGCAATCAACAGGCCTGGGCTCACGCACCTCAGGAGATACCTTTGGTGGCAAGCAACCAGCCCCAGCCTTAGCTGCAGTATTTTTTTTAATGACTCTCAGTGGTGTGTGGGCCCAAGGTGGGCAGCAACTGGCCTTGGTGTGAGCTGAGACTTTTGTAAGTGACCACAGGCTCAGCATTGGCACCAAACTTGAATCTGCATTAACCTGGTGAACACCACTCGCTCCACCATAGTAATTCCCTAGGACTTCACCTCACCCAACTCTCAAAGCACATGAGGCTCTTTCGGTGGCCGAGCCTTACAGGCACTCATACGGTGGCAGTAGATCTTGGGTGCCTTGGGCCTTTTACTGAACTGCCCCAGGCCCAATACTGGTGGCAGATGGCCTCGGTTCACAAGGTGGCCTCTCTCACATGCCTCTAGGTCCACCTAAGGCAGCAACCAAACAATAGCTTTGTAACTTCTACCAGGTAGTCCTGGGCTGGTCACAGGCAGTGGCTAACCTTGGCCTGCATAGGAGCCCCTCCTGAGGAGCTTTAAAACCAAAACACATAGAGGTTGGAATTAGACCTCAACAGAGCACCACCTGATTAGTCCCACAAGCAGCATACCCAAAGAGTGATCTCAACAGGCAGATGAGCCCACTAAGGCAAACCCAACTTCATGGAGTCACCCCACACACAGGAGCTCATACATTGTTGGTGTGGCAAATTCTCATAGCAGTCAGCCTGACAGTCAATCGCACTCACTGATGTATCAACAACAATCAAGGCTCAACTACAACAAGTGGTCATACACAACCACACAAGGGTCATTCTTGGAATGCCTGGTGCAGGTGATCAGGGAGAATGCACAACTGAGCCACACAGAACACCTACTACATAAAGCCACCTGGCTAAGACTGGAAGAAATAGCAGATATACCTAATAGATAGAAACAAAAACAGAGAGGCAGCCAAAATGAGAAAACAAAGACACATGTCCCAAATGAAAGAACAGGAGAAAACTCCAGGAAAAGAACTAAATGAAATGGAGGCAAGCAACCTACCAGGTACAAAGATTAAAACACTGGTTATAAGGATGCTTGATTAACTTAGGGGAAGAACAGATGAACTCAGTGAGAACTTCAAAGAAGAGATAGTAAACATAAAAAAGGACACAGGAACTATAAAAAAAGAACTAGTCAGAAATGAAGACTACAATAACTGAAATGAAGAATATACTAGAAGGAATCAACAGTAGATTAGATGAAGCAGAAGACTGAGTTGGCAATTTGGAAGACAAGGTAGCAGAAAACACCCAATTAAAACAGCAAAAAGGAAAAAGAATTTTTTAAAATGGGGAAACTTTAAGGGACCTCTAGGACAACATCAAACATAACAACACTAGCATCACAAGGGTACCAGAAAGAGAAGAGAGAAAGCAAGGGATTGAGAACTTATTTGAGGAAAGGACTGAAAGCTTCTCTAACCTGATGAAGAAAATAGACACATAAATCCATGGAGCACAGAGAGTCCTAAACAAGATGAACCCAAACAGACGCACACCATTACACATCATAATTAAAATGGCAAGGGTTAAAGAGAAAGTGAGAATCTTTAAAACAACAAGAGAAAGGAAGGCATCTTCCTTATTTCAAGGATACTCCCATAAGAATGTCAGCTGATTTCTCAACAGAAATTTTGCAGGCCAGAAGGGTTGGCACATTTTCAAAGTGATGAAAGGCAAAGACGTACAACCAAGACTACTCCACCTGGCAAGGCTATCAATTAAAATTGAAGTTGAAATAAAGAGCTTCCCAGAAAGGAAAAAGCTGAAGGAATTTACACAAGTAAGCCAATATTATAAATGTTGCAGAGACTTCTTTAATAAGAAGAATGGAAAGAAAAAATAATAATAAAATGGCAGTAACTATGTACCCATTAATAATCACTTTAAATGTAAATGGAATACATGCTCCAATCAAAAGACGTAAGGTAGCTGAATGGATAAGAAAACAAGACTCATACAAATGCTGTCTACAAGAGACTCACTTCAGATCATGACACACAGACTAAAAGTAAATGGATGAAAAAACTATTTCATGCAAATGGAAACTTTTAAAAATGGAGTATAGCAATACTTCTATCAAACAAAATAGACTTTAAACAAGGTTATATAAGAAACAAAAAAAGGGCATTATGTAATGATAAAGGGATCAATACAACGAGATAATATAACCCTAGCAAACATTTATCCACCCAACATAGGAGCACTTAAACATATAAAGCAAATATTGACTGACATAAAATGAGAGATTGACAGTAAAACACTCTTAGTAAAGGACTTTAACACCTCATTAACACCAATGGACAGATTTTCCAGGCAGAAAATCAATAAGGACACAGCAGCCTTAAATGATACACTAGACCAGATACACTTAATTGATAGTTTGAGTGTTTCACTCCACAGCAGCAGAATGTACGTTCTTCTTAAGTGAACATAGAACATTTTCTGAGATAGACCACATGTTAGGCTACAAAACAAGTCTCAGTATGTTTAAGAATATTGAAATTATATCGATCAATTTCTCCAACCACAATGGTATGAAACTTGACATCAATTACAAGAAAAAAAAAACTAGAAAATATGCAAACACATGAAGACTAAACAATGAATGAATTAACAATGAAAACAAGAGATTAAAAGAGACCTTGAGACAAATGAAAATGAAAACACAATGACAAAATCTGTGGAACACAAAAAAATCAGTCATAAGAGGGAAATTCATAGCAATACAGGGCTACCGCAAGAAACAAGAAAAATATTAAATGAACAATCTAATCTTACATCTAAAGGAAATTTTAAAAAACAGCAAAGAAACCCCAAAGTAAGTAGAAAGAAGGAAATAATAAAAATCAGTGTGGAAATAAACAAAATAGAGTCTACAAAAACAATACAAAAGATCAATGAACACAAGAGCTGGTTCTTTAAAAAGATAAACAAAATTGGTAAAACTTTAACCAGACTCAACAAGAAAAAAATAGAATTGAATAAATAAAATTAGAAATGAAAGAGATCTAAGGAACAAAATGAAGTACCTACAGAGTCCACAGAAATACAAAGGATTATAAGAAAATACTATGAGCAATGATATGCCAACAAATTGGACAATCTGGAAGAAATGGATACATTTCTAGAAACAGACTCTTCCAAAATGTGTCAAAAAGAAATAGAAAATCTGAACTGACCAAATACTACTTATAAAATCAAGTCAGTAATCAAAAACTCCCACAAACAAAAGTCCTGGACCAAAAGACTTCATAGGAGAATTTTACTAAACACTTAAAGATAAATTAAAATCTATTCTCAAAGTATTCCAAAAAAATTCAAGAAGGGGGAAGCCTCGCAATTCCATTTTATGAGGCTACCATTCCCAAACCAAAGACATTACACACACACACACGAAAAAAAATTAAAGGCTGATATTCCTGATGAATGTAAATGCAAAAATCCTCAACAAAATATTAGCAAAACAAATTCATCAATACATTAAAAAGATGATTCACTATCATCAAGTGGGGTTTACTACTGAGATGCAAGGTTGTAGTGTATCAAATTATGTGATACACTACATTAACAAATTTAAAAAGTCATGTGATCATATTAATAGATGCAGAAAAAGCAAAATACAGCACTAGTTTATGATTAAAACTCTCAGCAAAGTGGAAATAGAGGGAACGTAATAAAGGTCATATATGACAAACCCACAGCTAACATCACAGTCAGTGGGGAAAAACTAACAGTTTTTTCCCTAAGATCAGGAATAAGACAAGGAAATCCACTTTTACCACTTTTACTCAAGATAGTACTAGAAGCCCTAGCCATAACAATTGAACAACAACAAAAAAATTTAAAGCATCTAAATTAGAAAGGAAGAAGTACAACTGTCATTATTTGCAGATGACAGATATATAGAGAACCCTAAAGATTCCACCAAAACTTTTGTTAAGACTGATAAATGAATTTAGTAAAGTAGCAAGATACAAAATTAATATTTATAAATGGGTTGCATTTCTATACATCAATAATGAACTCTTAGAAAGAGAAATTAAGAAAACAATCCCATGTATAATTGCAACTACAAAAATAGAATACCTAGGAGTAAATTCAACCAAGAAGGTAAAACACCTGTACTCGGCAAATTATGTCATTGAAGAAAGAAATTGAAGAAGATAGAAATAAATGGAAGCATATACCTTGCTCATGGATAAGATGAGTTAACATTTTTAAAATAGTCATACTACCCAAAGCAATCTTTAGATTCAATGAAATCTCTGTTAAAACACCGATGACATTTTTCACAAAACTAGAAAACATAATCCTAAAATTTAGAACTACAAAAGACCCTGAATAACCATGGCGATCTTGAGAAAGAACACTACCTAATATCAAACTATACTGCAATGCTATAGTAATTAAAACATCATGGTACTGGCATAAAAATAGACACATAGATCAATGGAACGGAATAGAGAACCCAAAAATAAATCCACACCTATATGGTCATTTAATCTATGACAAAGGAGGTGAAAAATATATAATGGAGTTAAGACAGTCTCTTCAATAAATGGTGTTGGGAAAACTGGACAGATACATGTAAATAAATGAAACGAGACTACCTTCTTACACCACATACAAGAATAAACTCAAAATGGATTAAAGACTTAACCGTAAGAACCAAAATCATAAAACTCCTAGAAGAAAACAAAGGCAGCAATCTCTGGGACATTGCTGTTTATAACATGTTTTCTGATATATCTCCTCGAGAAAGGGAAACAAAATAAAAAATAAACAAATGGGACTACATCAAACTTAAAAATTTTGCAAAGCAAAGGAAACCATCAACAAAACGAAAAGACAGCCTACTGAATGGGAGAAAATATTTGCATATGCTACACCTGATAAGGGGTTAATATAACTCATATAACTCAAACCAAAAAAAAAAAAAATCCAATTAAAAAGTGGGCAGCAGACCTGAATAAATATTTCTCCAAAGAGGACATACAAATGGCCAATAGACATATTTTAAAAATGCTCAACATCACTAATCATCAGAGAAATGAAAATTAAAACCACAGTGTGATATCATCTTACACCTCTCAGAATGGTTATCATCAATAAATCAAAAACAACAAGTGTTAGCAAGGATGTGAAGAAAAGGGAACCCTCATATTCTCATGATGGGATTGCAAATTGGTACAGACTCTATGGAAAACAGTTTGGAGATTTCTCAGAAAATTTAAAATAGAGCTACATTATGACCCAGAAATTTCAATTCTGGGTAATCAAAGAAATGAAAACACTAATTAGAAAAAATACATTCAACCCACATGTTCACAGCAGCACTATTTACAATAATCAAGATATGGAAGCAACCAAAGCTCTCATCAATAGACGATTGGTTAAAGAAGTTGTGGTAAATATATATAATGGTATATTAGTTATAAAAAAAATGAAATCTGGATTGAAAAAAACATGACGGAGTAGGAGACGTCCCCAGATCTCTCCCCTTGAGACAACAATAAGCTGAACATCTAAAATTCAACAAAACATGCAAACTGCACACCAGCATGTCTGAGCATGGGATCTGTTGTGCATAAGAGCTACCGCAGGTCAGAACCCCAGGTGTTAGGTGGTGGACTGGGATAAACAAAGAAACTGCCTCTCACAGCTGTCAGAGCTTACTGTAGAGGGAGGGAAAAGGGAGAAGGTGTAGTGACTTTCCTGAATAGCTCTGCCTGGGAGAGTTTGTGAGTTCCACAAAGCCAGCGGCAGCGCCCAGTCAACAGGGAAAAAAGCAGAGAAGCAGATGGCAGAGAAACAACAGTCGATTTTTAGTGGCTGCAGTTGCAAAACAGAGGCTGAGCCACAGCCCCCATCCCCAAACCCACAGGGCACCCCCACACACCCTTCAAGACAGATCAACATGGAGCCCCAGGGGAATCTGAGCAAATGCTTCTGAAACTGTTATTAACACTGACAGGGAGTGAAATTGAGAGTAGTGAACATGACTAAATATCTACAAGAAATAAAGGCATTATATAAAGGCATTATTAAGACTTGATATAAAACAAGGATCCAACAGGCTTAGAAGCCACCTAGTGAAAACCAAAAGAAAAGTGCCTTCCTTGCAGCAGGCTAAAGAGAGACCTTTATATAATAAATCATCTTTCTGGAAAAGAAAAAAATAAGCAGAAAACATTTCCATTAATGCCCAGGCAGAAAAATAGTCCATTAAACACCATAAACAACCAAGGTGATAAGACATCTCAGAAAGAGAAAAGTCTACAGAAAATAAGCTTACAAACATAGAAATATGCAACTTAAATGACAGAGATGGTACTTCTGGAAAAACTCAGTGAGTTCAGAGACAAGTCATATCAACTATTTCAGGAATTGAAAAAAATAAATAGATGAGCAGAGCAAGGAGATTGAAACCCTTCCAAAAAAGCAAATAAAACTTCTGGAGATAAAACAAACAAACAAAAACAAAAAACATTGCAAGAGCTGAAAATGAAATAGCAAGCTTGGGACATGACATAGAGTTAAAAAAAGGGAGGAAAGGATCAGTGATATCAAAGACAGAAATCTAGAAATAAAACAGAAGGAAAAAGAAAAAAAAACAAAAATTGAAAAATAATGAAAGAAAAAAGAACTAGCTGATACCATCAGAAGAGGAAACATAAGAATAATGGGCATTCTCAAAGGGGAGGAAAAGGAGCAGGGAATAGAAAACATTTTCAGACAAATAGTTGATGAGAATTTCCCATATCTAAGGAATAAGCTGGAGCTTGGAATTCAGGAAGTCAACAGAACTCCCTAATATCTCAACCCAAAAAGGGCTTCGCCAAACACATTGTATTAAAATTAACAAAAATCAACGACAAAGATAGAATTCTCAGGGCAGTCAGGGAGAAGAAAACAGTAACTTATAAAGGGAAACCCATTAGATTATCATCAGACTTTTCAGCGCAAACCTTACAAGCCAGAAAGGAATAGAATCAAATATTAAGTGAAAGGAACTACCAGTCTAGAATAATGTATCCAGCTAATCTCTCCTTTAGACATAGAGAAATTAAGACCTTTCCAGACATACAAAAATTGAGGGAATTCTCCACTAAATAAAGCAGAAACACAAGGACAAAGAAGCAATGGAAACACTGAGCTTCTAGAAAGCAAAAGATAAAATGGCTAAAAGAAGACCTCATATTTCAATAATCATCCTAAATGTAAAAGGACTGAAATCACCAATAAAAAGGAACAGAGTTGCAGAAAGGATAAAAAAAAAGACCCAACTATATGCTACCTCCAGTTGACATATCTCAGATCCAAAGACAAATATAGACTCAAAGTGAAAGGGTGGAAATGATATTTCGAGCAAATGGCATTCAGAGAAAAGTGGGAGTAGTGGTACTAATATCATATGATATAGACTTCAAAATAAAAGATAAAGAAAGATACTGAGGGGGACACTTCATAATAATAAAGGGAATCACACACCAAGAAGACATAACACTTATCAATATCTATGGTCTCAATCAGGGAGCTCTGATATATGTAAAGCAAATACTAACAGAACTAAAGGGCGAAACAGACCAAAACACTATCGTAGTAGGACACCTAAATACCCCGCTATCGGATATGGACAGATCATCTAAACAGAAAATCGATAAGAAAATAACATCTTTAAATGACACATTAGAACAACAAGACATAATTAACATATACAGAGCCTTCCACCCCCAAACAGCTGCTTATATAGTCTTCTCTAGTGTACAGGGAACATTCTCAAGAATCGACCACATACTGGGACACATAGATAGCCTCAACAAATATAAGAGGGTTGAAATCATACCAACTATATTCTCTGATCATAACGCCTTGAAACAAAAGGTCAACTGCACAAAGACAGCAGGAAGTGTCACAAGTACATGGAGACTAAACAACATGCTACTGAAGAATAACTGGATCAGAGAGAAATAACAAGAGAGATCAAGAGATACATAGAAAATAATGATAATGATAGTACAACATATCAAAAATTTTGGGACACAGCAAAAGCAGTCATAAGAGGAAAGTTCATATCATTACAGGCCTACCTCCAAAAACAAGAACGAGCCCAAGTAAACAAATTAACACTTCATCTTAAAAAACTAGAATAGGAAGAACAAACGAAGCCTAAAGTCAGCAGACGGAAAGAAGTAATCAATTTAGAGCAGAAATAAATAATATTGTAAATGAACAAACAAACAAACAAACAAAAAACAATAGAAAAAATAAATGGAACAAAGAGCTGGTTCTTTGAGAAGATTTATAAAATTGACAAATCCATGGCTAGACTCACTAAAGAAAAAAGAGAAAGGACACAAATAAAATCAGGGATGATAGAGGGGAAATTATGACAGACACTGCAGAAATACAAAGGATCATGCAAGAATACTATAAAAAATTATATATAACACCAAATTTAATCACCTAGGAGAAATTGACCAGCACTTAGAAAAATGCAGTCTTCCTAGACTGAATCAAGAAGAACTGGAAAATTTAAATAGACCAATCAGCAGTATGGTCATTGAAACAATCATCAAAAATCTACTAAAAAGTAAAAGTCCACGACCAGTGAATTCTACCAAACATTCAAAGAAGATTTAATACCTATTCTCCTCAAACTCTTCCAAAAAATCAAAGAGAAGGGCATACTTGCCACCTTATTTTATGAGGCCAATATTACTCTGATACCAAAACCTGGTAAGGATAATACAAAAAAGAGAAAACTACAGACCAATATCTCTCATGAACACGGATGCAAAAATCCTAAATAAGATACTAGCGAACTGAATACAGCAACATATCAAAAAGATTATACACCACAATCAAGTGGGCTTCATCCCAGGGGCACAGGCATGGTTCAACATACGCAAATTGATTAATGTAATAAACCATGTAAATAAATTAAAAAATAAGAATCATATGATCATATTAATAGATGCAAAAAAAGCCTTCGATAAGATACAGCGTCCATTTATGAACAAAATAGTTAACAAAATCGGTATACAAGGAAAGTACCTTAACATAATAAAGGCCATACATGACAAACCCTCAGCTAACATTATACTTAATGGTGAAAATTTTAAAACCTTCTCTCTAAGATCAGGAACAGGCAAGGCTGTTCACTATTGCCACTGTTATTCAATTTAACATTAGAGGTCCCAGCAAGTGCAATCAGACAAGAGAAAGATATAAAAGGCATCTAAATAGGAAAGGAAAAAGTCAAACTGTCACTATTTGCTGACAACATGATTCTCTATATAGAAAACCCTAAAGACTCCACAAGAACACTATTAGAAACAATAAGCAAATACAGTAAAGTTTATGAATACAAAATCAACATTCAAAAATCCATAGAGTTCCCATACTCTAATAATGAAGTAGAAAAAATAGTTTCTTTTGCAATTGCGACAAAAAATAAAATACCTAGGAATAAATTTAATGAAACATGTGATAGACCTATAAAATAAAAATTATAAGACCCTATGCAAATAAATTGAAGAATATACAAAGAAATGGAAAAATATCCATGTTCTTGGATTGGAAGAATCAACATAGCTAAAATGACTCTATTACCAAAACATTATACAGATTTAATGCAATCCTCAATAAAATTCCGTCATTTTTTTTTAAAGAAATGGAACAAAAAATCATCAGATTTGTATGGAAGCACCAAAAAACTCGAATTGCCAAAGCCATCTTGAGAAAAAAGAACGAGACTGGAGGCATCACTCTGCCCAACTTCAAATTATACTACAAAGAGACAGTAACCAAAATGGTATGGTATTGGCAGAAAAACACACATGTGGACTAGTGGGACAGAATTGAGAGTCCAGAAGTAAACCCATATTTATGTGGGCAAATAATTTTCAACAAAAAAGCCAAAAACATACAGTGGAGAAGGAAAAGCCTCTTCAATAAATGGCACTGGAAAAATTGGAAAGCCATCTGCAAAAGAATGAAACTGGACTGTTGTCTATCACTACACACCAAAATTAACTCAGAATGGATTAAGGACCTGAAAATAAGACCTGAAACAGTAAAATGCATGGAAGAAAACGTAGGAACGAAACTCAAAGACCTTGGACTTAAAGAGGATTTTATGAATTTGACCTCAAAAGCAAGGTTAGTAAAAGCAAAATTAATGAATGGGACAACATCAAACTTAAAAGCTTCTGCTCAGCAAAAGAAACCATCAATGAGGGAAAGAGACAATCATCTGAATGGGAAAATATATTTGCAAGCAACACCTCCGATAAGGGCCTAATATCCAAAATATGCAAAGAACTCATATGACTCAATAAGAACAAAAAAAAAGCAAATGATCCAATCAAAAAATTAGCATAAGACCTGAACAGACGCTTCTCCCTAGAGTATATACATATGACCAAGATATATTTGAAAAGATGCTCAACATCACTAGATATCAGGGAAACGCATATTGGTACAACCACTATGGAAAACAGTACAGAGGATCCTTAAAAAGTAAACATTGATCTACCATTTGATCCAGCAGTCCTACTAGGTATTTACCCCAAAGATTTGAAAACCCATATTTGAAAAGATATTTGCACACCGGTTTGTTGCAGCATTATTCACAGTGGCGAGGACATGGAAGCAACTGAAGTGTCCCTATGATAGATGATTGGATAAAGAAGCTCTGGTACATATATACAATGGAATATTACTCAGCCATAAATAGAGATGAAATACTGCCATTTGCAACAACATAGATGGATCTCGAGATAATCATGCTAAGCAAAATAAGCCAGACAGAAAAAGTTGAAAATCACATGATATTACTTATATGTGGGATATAAACCTAAAAGCAACAAATGAACAGGACAAACAAACAGAGATTCAGGGACATGGACTATAGCCTAGTGGCTAATAGAAGTGGGGGAGGAAGGAGAGGTAGACAGGGTAAAGGGGGTCACATATAGGTGGGTAGGGAAAGGGTTAAGTGAGTAAAGAGAATCAAATATATGGTAGCTGAAGGACACTGGACTTTGGGTGGTAAACACACAATAGAACATACAGATATCAAATGATAATGTAAACCTGAAAATTATATATTTTTTGGTTCTTTTTTTTAGTTAAGTTTATTGGGGTAACAATAAGTTTATTGGGTTACCCCAATAAACTTAACTAAAAAAAATAAACCAAAAAAAAAATGAAATCTTGCTATTTGCAAGAACATGGATGGACCTAGAGTGTATTATGCTAAATGAAGTAAGCCAAACAAAGAAAGACAAATACCATATGATTTCCCTTATATGTGCAATCTAAGGAACTAAATGAGTGAACCAACAAAACAAAAACAGACTCATAGATATAGAGAACTAACTGGTGATTATCAAATTGAGGGACAGGTATTGGGTAAAAAAGGGAATAAGAAGTACAAATTGGTAGTTAGAAAATTGTCACAGGTGTGTAAAGTACAGCATCAGGTATATAGTCAGTAATATTGTAATAACTATATATAATGCCAGGTGGGTACTAGTCTAATCGGGGGAGTCTCTTCATAAATTATATAAATATCTAACCACTATGCTGTACACCTGAAACTAATATAAAATAATATTGAATGTCAACTCTAATTGAAAAAAATTAAAAATTAAATAATATACAATTATGGAAAAGAAAATCTAAGATACCTTGGACACATTAGGCCCTTTGCAATATAGAGCTATCAAAGTACTGAGTTGTCCTCACAAAAGTTAGGAATCATTGCATATTTTTGCAAAACTCCCATTCCAGTTGCTGTCAAAATCAATTTCACTGGAAGAATTAATTATACAAGCAAATCTAACCAACACTCGATCATTCTTTGTTCTGAGAATTAATACACAGTTATAATTGTGATAAAAATCTCATTAAAGACTAAATGAGTTCACTTTTGTAGTTTTCTGTTTCCATTTTGGACATCAAGCCCATATGTGCACACAGGAACTATCATGAAGTGTGTTTCCTGGTAAGTGTATTTATTTTAACCAGATTTTCACTGAATATCAAATATTCTTTGAAAACAATCTTCTCATATTAAGGTGAGTTCTTGGAGATTTTCAGATCATCTGTTATAAAGACTCGTGTACAGGGCTACTTTGATTAGTTCATGATTTTTTTTGAGTACCTCTACTGATAAGAGACCATGAATGAGCTCATGCTCAGTCCTGGTGACATGCTGAGTCTGGGGGAGTCTTAAAACAAGTACACCCAGGATCCCTGCCAGCAAATGCAAGGCTAACACTTATAAATAAACCACTTAAAGACCAGGTATAAGCAAGTGACCACATGACTTGGTGTGCCTAGTACCCCCATTTCATGCCCTGAAGTGGTTGGTATGGATGATAAATCATGAACATGCCAGATTCAATCAAATGCTTGGGGTATGAAGTAAATGTGTAAATGAAATAGGCATCTAGAAAAGTATGTGTTAAGAGACTTCTAGAAAGACTTAGTTTTTTTGTTTTTTTGTTTTTTGTGTGTGTGTGTGTGTTTTTTTTTTTTTTTTGACCCACAGTTGAATATTTTTATGTGCTGAGCTCTGTTCTGGGTTCATGGGATACAGTGGCAATGGGTCAGACAAGATCTCAGTTATCACAGAGTGCACATTCCCTTGGTACATGTATGAAAACAAATAGTTTTAGATTGTGGTAAATGCTATGAAGAAAATAGGTTCATGTGACAGGTTGACTGGGGAAGATTGGAACATTATACATGGTAGCCAAGCACATCATCTTCAAGAAAATGATTTTGGAGCTAAGATCCTGAGGACAAAAAGGACCCAACCATGCCAAGAAGTGTGCAGAGGGTTCAGGCATAAATGCAAAGACCTTAGAATGGGGTCCAAGCAGAAAGCAAGCCACTGTTTCAGGAGTAATTGGAGTGAGGCCAATTGTGTGGGTGCTGCTGTTGGACAATCTCCAAGTGGAGTGGCATACAGAAATAGGAGGTGTACCTGGGGCCACAGGCAAAGGCCGGATTGTGCAGAAGTTTAAGCCAGGCTGACAGGTTTGGATTTTATTTTAAATATATTGGGAGAACCTTGCAGGCTATAAGCAGAGGAGAGAGGGGATCTGGTTAACATTTCTAAAGTGATTTTATTTGGCCAACCTACAAATGCCCCTTATTTCACTGTCAGGTTATAAGGTTACCCCATGGAGGTCCTGCTCAGCTCTCTAAGCTGTCTATGTAGTGTCTATAAGTGTCTATATAGGTCCAGCTGTCAAAAATGGTTTACACTGTTTTTCAGGGTCTTAAAGAAGCCAGTTCTCATTTGTTATGTAACACATGCACTGGTCAGTTAATAAAAGTTTCTAGTTACAAGAACAATCACTAATGCATCTACAATATTTGTGGTCATTAATGATGTATTTATTATCCTGACCACTGTATATACTACTTAAACTAAGGATATGACCTGAGGCAAAGGATATGTATACTTGCTCCCCTACTAGGATGGAATTCCAGGTTAAATTTTGTGACCTGGACTTTTACAACATTCTCAGAGAAATGGAGAGGTAGTTGTTTCAGATGACAGGTCTACCCTCAGTACACAGTAAACTAAATTCAGACCGACCCTCCATGCTGTCCTTAGCTTGCTGAAGGTCAGCCACTTGACTACCTTTAGAAGGTCCCCTCCTCATCACTGCCCTTTGAGGAGGGGCACAAAACACTCATCCTTTGTTGCCATACCTACTCTCTCACTCTCATTTCTATCTTGGACAAAACTGTGGTTTATAATCTGACCCCATGATTTTCCGTTCCCCAAGCTCCTAAGCTGACTGCTTCTCTGTAAGACAATGGCGATGAGGCCAATAATGTTGCATGGGGGTGGGGTGAGAATGAGGAGGGCAGCTTGGACACATTGCTTTCCACTGAGACACATCGAACTGGCAATCCAAACCTTAGACAATGTTGGTCATAGTTGGAAATAAAGACTGTAGAGAACATCCCTTTATAACAATACTAGTAGGAATTTATTTGGACAGGATTAAGATCAGATCCCAAGACTTGGACCTCACTTTTCTCATACATAAAATGAGAGTAATATAATCCAAAAGTTATGGAACAACATCACATTGATAAAGTATGCTAAACTTCTAGGCAAACAGTAACTGCATGATAAATGGAGATCGTTTCTATTTTTATGTTCAAAATCTGTTAGGTTGACTGCATATTTCAGGAGCAACAGAAGAGAAACACTGTCTTTTATAATTCTATGTGAATTTTAAGATAAGCTTGTAAATTACTGTCAAGAAGACAGCTGAAATGTTGATAGGGATTGTATTGAATCTCTAGATCAATTTTAGGAGTATTTCCATCCCAACAACATTAAGTTTTCCAATTCATGAACATGAAATACTTTCCATTTATTTTGTTCTATAATATCTTTCACCAATGTCTTATAGTTTTGGTGTTCAAGTTTTACACTTCTTTTGTTAAATGTATTCTTAAGTATTCTATTATTTTTTATTTTCAAAGTGTGGCATTTGATATAATGGAGTGAGTGTGGGCATCCAACAAACCTGGGTGTAAATTTTGGCTCTGTTACTGACCAGGCAATATATCTTGGGCAAGATATTGGCTTTTCTCATCTATAAAGTGGACATCATAATTCATTCCTCATGCTGTAGGTGAGGTGATTATCCAGGGTAATATTTGTGAAAGTTCATGGCACAGTTTTATTTCTTCCTTTACTAAATCTACAGTAAAAACTATTATTTTTTCCACATATGACATCTTGTTCTCATAGGCTATATTAACATACCCCCAATAGTCACATCTGAGGATGACACACCCAAAGAACAGACAGGACAGTCACCAGATCCCTGCTAAAGTGAATCCTGCTCCACATGATCAGCCCTTCACTGGCGAATCCTCACAACCATTCAGCCCACAGATCAATCCCTCCCACTGACATGCAAATAGCAACCAAGCCTCAACTACAAAAGGAAGGCAGACACAACCCCTAGGTGCCCAAAGGACACACCTTAGGCACCCAGCTCAGATGACCAGAGAAGACTGTGCCACTGGAACCCCAAGGATACCTGTTACATAAGGCCATTCTACTAAGACCGGGAGACATAGCAGCTCTATCTAATACATAGAAACAAAGACAGGGAGGCAGCCGAAATGCGAAGACAAAGAAATAGTCTAAATAAAAGAACAAAAAAAAAGCTCCATAAAAAGAACTAAACAAAGTGGAGACAAGCAATCTATCAGATACAGAGTTCAAAACACTTATAAGAATGCCCAATGAACTTAGAGGAAGAGTACAAGAACTCAGTGGGAGATAGAAAGAGATAGAAAACATAAAAGTGAAGTTAGAAGACATAAAAAAGAACCAGTCATAAATGAAGAATACAATAAGTGAAATGAAGAACACCTTAAGAGGAATTTATAGTAGATTAGCTGAAGCAGAGGATCAAATCAGTAATTTAGAAGATAAGGGAGCAGAACATACCCAATCAGAACAGCAACAAGAAAAAAGAATCCAAAAAATAAGGATCATTCAAGGAGCCTCTGAGGCAACATCAGGTATACCAACATTTGCATCATAGGGGTACCAGAAGGAGAAGAGAAAGATCTAGGAATTAAAAACCTATTTCAAGAGATAATTGCTAAAAACTTACCTAACCTAATGAAGGAAAAAGACATACAAGACCAGGAAGCACAGAGTCCCAAAAAAGTTGAACCCAAAAAGGCCCACACCAAGTCACATCATAATTAAAATGCCAAAGTTTAAATACAAAGAGAGAATCTTAAAAGTAGCAAGAAAAAAGCAGTTAGGTACCTCCATGGGAGCTCCCATAGACTAGCAGTTGATTTCTCAACAGAAACTTTGCAGGCCAGAAAGGAATGGCAGGAGATATTCAAAGTGATGAAAAACAAGGACCTACAACCAAGCTTACACTACCCAGCAAAGCTATCATTTAGAATCAAATGACAGATAAAGAGCTTCCCAAGCAAAGAAAAGCTAAAGGAGTTCATCATCACCAAGCCAGTATTATAGGAAATGTTGGAGGAGTTTCTTTAAGAAGAAGAAGAAAAAAGAAAAAAAGATTAAAAATATGAATAATAAAATGGCAATAACTACATATCTAGCAACGATTACTTTAAATGCAAATGAATATATATATACATATATATATGTATATATATACATATACATATATATATATATGTATGTATATATATATTCCATTTTATATATATATATATATAATGGAATATTATTCGGCCATACAAAAGAATGAAATCTTGCCATCTTCAGCAACATGGATGGATCTAGAGGTCATTGTGCTGAGTCAGACAAAGAAAGATAAATGTCGTATGTGGAATCTAGAGGACAGAATAAACAAACAACAAAAAGAAGCTCATGGATACATAGCATTTTAATAGTTGTCAGATAAGGGGGTGGGGAATGAGTGAATGGGAAGGAAATTAAGAGCTACAAATTGGTAGTTACAAAATAATCATGGGAATGTAGATTATAGCAGGGGGAATATAGTCACTAGTATTGTAATTACTATATATGGTGTCAGATGGATACTGGATTTATCGGGGTGACCATTTCATAAGTTATATAAATTTTTAATCATTATGTTATACACCTGAAACTAATATAATATTGTATGTCAACTATAATTGAAAAAAATAAGAATATAAAAAAATAGGCCCAGTAGAGTTTAGGGAAAAAATATCTGTCTACTTTTATATTTTAGATATTAAAAAACATTTTTCACTCTTATTTTATCTTCAGTGATATAGTTTTTATCTATTTCTAATTCTCAATTTCTCCCTCTCCCCATTCTGAAAAATACCTTTGAATTTCTTTAATCTAGATCCAGCTTTTGTGGGCTTATTAGAATTTTATCTATTCAAAGTGGATCTTCACAGTTTATTTCATTTAATATCTCATTGCTAGCTTGTATTGTCTTAGAACCCTGAAATTTTATTAGAATTTCATTCTACTATTCTTATATATATATTTAGCTATGTGTCACCATATTTAAGAATATGTGATTGATATCCAGGCCCTGTAAATCAAATGAGTTTATTCCCCTTCTTTTAATTTAGTGGGTTTTTTTTTAATTGCACATAAGATCTCTTAGATTTCAGAAGGATAATAAGGGATTGACCACCAGGCCTTGAAGGCAGCACTGTCTTCCTATATGTGTCATGCTGCACACACCACAGTGAGATGACAGTAAGTGTGCATGACCCCCAGCATTCAGTTGGATAGACTTATAAAAGCAAAACTTCGGGAATTATGGACCTTTTCCCAAGGTTAGATAGATACAGGGATTTTTAAACAACACTGGGAACCATTGCTGTTAAAAAGAAAAAGCATGAGCTATTGAAGATTATCAGCAATAGGGGCTGAAAAACTGAGTTTAACTAATGATCCCTGTGAGCATTTTCAAATCGTACACTATTCTGATTTTATATGTGACACACATGGGTTCACTTCTGCTAAAGCTAGATGAAAAATGATGGCTAAATACTAACAGTGATGGCGTTCCTAACTTGGACTATTGAACTCTATGATTTTACACTAGTAACAATATGCGCTGTCATACAGGGTGGAATTTGTCATTGGCCTGATGCACTGACAGATTATTTAAAGAAACACCCAAAACCCTCACAGCCCTCATTGCTAGTTGGTTCCCCCATGTGGTGACATCATACCCAAGACCTTGAAGAAGCAGCTTGGTGGGATGAATGTTACCTGTTAAGGAGAGATGGAAGTCTTTCCTAATCCAATTGACAGGCATGAGTGGTAAGAAGAAAAGGAAAATGTTTCATGTTCTCTCATTCCCACATTTAGTGTGGCACACAGTTCATTTTATGCAGGAGATGAAGGGTAATAGTTTCACATTTACCAGTGTCCACCTCTGCTGTACCAAGCAAGACTGCAGTAAATGGCCATCATGATGTTTACCCACAAGCATGTGAAAACTGCCAAAGTACAATGAAAACTGTAATTCTGACCTGTCATGGCATAAACATTTACATCACTTAATAATGTTAGTAGTTAGAAGTAACATGTAAAGGATGGGTCAGTACCAGTCCAGATTTACTAGTTTTACAGAGAATCTTAACTGCACAAACAGCATCTCTTCATGCTTTTTACAGGCAGTGATTGCTTATTGGTGGGAGAAAAGCAGAAAAAAAAAATTCTTGACAAAACAAGTAGTGGCCACTCTCCTGTCACTTAAAAATTCTGTAGAACAAGATTAAAATCTTTATGAATGCTTGATAGAAATATATGTAAAGCTGATTCCTGATTATCAGGCAAGGGAGCAGAAATAATAGATGCCTTGTAAATTGTGCCATTAATTTTAATGATTCTGAGCAAAGCATGTTTCTAATACAAATGGCTGAATTTAGAAGTGCCATGATCACTCTCACTGCAAACTTACACCTCTCCAGAAGTTAGGTGGGAGGTAAAATGGCCAGAAGGTGTCAGGAAAAGAAAACCAGAAAAGGCCAGTGACCCATCTATATACCAGCTGGGGGTTGCCACCAGACTCAGGAGTCAATGTCTGGATCTCTGTGCAGACAGGAGGACTGGAGCAGTGCTGGCATCCTTGGTCTTATAGGTAATGTTTTGGTTTGTTCATTTATACCTCACTAATGACATTTTAAAAGATGCCAGATGGTGACTGTAATGTCTCTTTAAAAAATGGATACATGTAATTGGAAAACATCAATACAGTTGGAATGAATACAATTGTAAGAAAGCGCCAGAAAAAAATAGGAACATCTTATATGTTACAAAAGAAAATATGGAGCACCTCTCCAATGATGTTGTTTTTAATCTCTTTTCCATAAGTTTTGATGGAACGTTGGGCTACTTGGGCATTTCTGTATTAACTTAGAGAATCTGATGTTTATAGTAGGCAAACAAAAGTGCTAATTTTCTTCTTTTTGCCTCTGCTTTGATTTGACTTCTGCACGCCTCCCCAATATTTATGAAACATAAAATCTAGGGTATTGATTGAGGCACTCACAGCATTGTGTTTTAGATACGACTTCCATATTTGGCTCCACAATGTACTTAATTAAAGCACAGCTTTTAAAATGCCAGTCATATCAGCCAAGTCTCTCAGAACATCAGCCCTGCCCTGGGAGGAGCCCAAGACACAGAGTATGGGATTTCTACTCAGAAGCCTGTGCTGTGGCAGACCCATTCCCCATAAAGCAAAATAGATTGTGCTCATAGGCTGACGCTGACAGTGCTCGGGACCCCAGGGGGTCCTGAAGGAACCTTTTCTAATTAGTGAAGACAAATTGAAAGCAGAAGCAGGTAGCTCACCAATTCATTTTTTTAAGGAAAAAAATGAGATTCTTCCAGCTAGCAGGCATCTGAAATAAACTGAAGCTTTTTGGAAAAGAAATATATCTAAATAGATAGCACATTTGCATATATCATATATTTAAGTATATTGAAATTTTATTTTATACTTTATATAGTAGTACCTATGTGTTTTGCTTTGAATACTGTACTTCTATATATCATAAAAATTCTTTGAATATTATTGTTTTGTGCTTTGGGCAGAATGCTTGTGTCCCTCCTTCCACCCAAACTCATGTTGAAGACCTAACCTCCACTGTAATGCTATTTGGAAATAGAGCATTTGGGAGGTAAATAGGATTAGATGAGGTCATGACAGTGGGGCTCTTATGATGAGATTAGTGGCCTTATAGAAAGAGGAAGAGAGAGAAGTCTCCATGTGCATGTACCCAGAAAAGGCCACATGAGGACATAGGGAGAAGGAAGGCATCTCTAAGGTAGGAAGAGGGCCTGTATCAGAAACCAAATCAGCCAGCAACTTGGTTTTGGATTTCCTGTCTTCCACAGCTGCGAGAAAAAAAAAATGTCTCTTGTTTAAGCCAGTGTATTTTGATGGCCGCCTGAGCTGATTTTGCATCACTCACAGCACACTAGCCCTCAGTAATGGATAAGATATTATATATGTGATACTACTGTGCAACAGCAGCAAATGAAGACTTTCCCCACCCATTTGCTGGATCCCATTTATCAGCCTCAAGTTTATTTCAGTCCTTAAGCTAGGCTTTGGCCTTTTGCGGGGCCAGCTACATTTCCAATGGGAAGCTATGTGGATCAGAGTTGGGGACAAGGTCTCTGAGACCAGACTGGCTGAGTTCAAATTCTAGCTTTGCCACTTAATAGCTGTCTGACAATCAGCAATTGACTACCCCTCTGTACCTCAGTTCCCTCACCAAAATAGTAGTGGTAATAACAGTGTCCACTTCACAGGATAGTTGTGACATACTAAATGTCAGGTGCTTGGTCCATGTTGCCTCTGATATTATCCACCCATCACACTATAAGCTGTATCTTATGGAATTAAAGAAGAATTCCACCTGTAGTGTCTCATCTGGGAGTTTTATGTCCACTCTGTGTACTCACTTCTCCAAGTCCAAAGCTTATAGCTAACACCTGAAACTTTCTACCTGAGGGCTCTGTTCCAACAGTGGAAGGCCACTCCATCCATACCAGGGCAAGTTGCAAGGGCCAGGGAGTGAATGCTCCTGCAGCACCCGTTGACCAATGGTGGACAGGGAGTTGGTATACAAATCCCTTGGTTCCTTCACCTCTCAAGTAAAATAACTCTGAGTGTTTATTCTACATTGTCTTCCAGACTTCCTAGGCAAGATTAAGCGTCAACCGCCTGCAGCAGAAACTGACTTAATAGCATATTTTCTTGACTTCTCTCTGGTTCCTGCCTTCCTCACTACTACCTGTCCAGTGCTTTCTGGAACCACTTTCCAAATAAATTATTTACACTCTAATCCTTGTCTTCAGGCCTGCCAATGAGAAGTCTTAGGCATCACCATGGACATAAGAATTGTAGCCTAATTAAAATGGTGGAATTATTCTGCATTATATGCTTCTCTCCTACCTACTAAGTGAAATCTTCCTAGGACCAGCAGAGAATAGGGGCAGATGTGTCACACTGAGAGGCAATGTCACTTGGGAAGTGGCTTTGCTTATGCATTGATGTCACTGTTCTGATTCATAGAGTGTCGCAGCCTCTTCAAAATGAATCACATCCCAATGTAGATGGGAGTAAATCTTAGGGAGACAATGTCAGAATCCTCAAAAATGAATCTTCTCTTATAAAGTTTAACAGGAAAGAATATGACCCTGAAACAATCATTTGTTTGACTCCAGCAGATATTTTAGTGACTTTCAAGAGTAAGTGTCATTCTATGGATGTCTCATTCAAAGTCTCTTAAGATCATACTCATTTGTTTTTTCACATCAAATGTAGATTCATCATAGTGCATTGCAATTTGGTGTCTGGTCAGGAAAGTGTGAGAGCCCCTGGGGTTGTCATCTACCATTGAAGGTAATAAAGTACCAAGGTCATTGAAGTAAGATGAGTGCCAACAACTTTATAATTGTCATCATATGCATGCTTTTGATGTGTATGGAAAGCACCTTTGAGACAGTTTTATCTGAATTTATATTTATTCTATAAATTCTGACCAGTTAAGATCATTAGCAGATATTTATTTTGACAAAATTATGCTCAATGCTCATTCATAAGTCATAACATTAAACATATCATATTTTCTTTCCAAGTTTCAAGGGTTCTTTATCCTAGATATGTGGATGGTCCTTTGTCCCAGATTCATAGTCAAGGTCTCAGAGGCTGTGTGATCTTCAGGTGAGACTTATGAGCACACTGGGCCCTCTTCCTTTACCCTTAGTCACTTCTTCCTGAAGACATGGAGGAAGGCTTGATTCATTTACCAGAAGAAGGGCTGATAGATAGGAATCTACCTGGGGGATGAATATCTATCACTCAGGGCATGACGAAGACATGTGGCAATATAATAAAATGGGTTAATAAAAACTAAACACATGGATGATGTTAACAAGGTGAAGGGAAATAATCAGGAAAAAATGAGACCAAACCAGGAGAGAATCGGTACCCCAAATCTATATATATTGATGTCCAGAACTGACTGTAAGCTCAGTGGTAGCAACACAAAGAAAGACACACAATCAGCAACATGACTCACAGTGTCCAAGTAGTAAAAATAGACCAGAGACTCATGAGAAGCTCATCTATTTCTATTCTTGAGATGAGATGCAAAGTTCTCATTGAAACAACACTGCACTGCAATGAACAGCATCCCCCAAAACATTCCTCTCTCCCAACCTCCTCACACTGCCCAGCTCTCCAATCTCTCTTACTCTCCTCTAGCTTTCCCATTACTCTTATCTGCACAACTTACTAATTAAATTATCTGCCTTTCATCCTTAGGTAGAGCAAAGGCTTCATAAAGATAGAGGCTTCTTTTGGCTGGTTCCCTCATGTTCCCTCATGTTCCCTCAGCACTGAGACTAACACCTAATAGAGAGCATGTGCTCAGTGTATATTTGTTGAATTATTGGATTGAAAAAATTTTATTATATTGGGTCTGTTTCTTAGAAAGGAGATTTGTGGGGTCCAACGAAAACAGGCATTCTTGGTGTATGGGTCTCCAAGGGCTTGTTTCAGTGCAATATTAGACTGTAGCATATCTAGTCCAAGAATCAAATAAAGATGTAAATATATAAAGGTACCAAACAACAAAAATGTTTAAAGAAGCTCATCAAAAAATACAGAATGGTGGGAATTGAGACAAAATGAGGAAACCAATGTAAGCTGGACTTGCTCCTCCTCAGGCCACCTGTGGGCTGTCCGGTCCTAACTTTGGCTCTAGGTCTCCGTCTATGGCTATGAGACTATTTGAGGTTGGGTGATCAGGTTTTAATTTTCCTTTCGTGAAGCATGGAAGTTACTCATGCACACCTATAGTTTTCAGTTTTCTTCAGAGTGGATCAAGATCCAAACTTGAAATCTAAAGTTTATGAAGAATAGCTTTTACTTTAAAGAAGTGACAGAAAGCCAGTGGGCCTGGAGCACAGAAAGGTGGGTGGGAGCAAGGGTTAAAGAGTTGACTTATGTTGGGTCTTGTAAGTTACACCAAGGTCACTGGTCTGTACTCCAGGGGTAATGTCACTGAAGTAATTTACACAGGGGTGTCACAAGACCAATTGTATTCATGAGAGACCCTTATGGCTATTGCACTTACCAGGAATGGGTGTATGGTAAGAGCTAGAAGATGGTTGAAGTGGCACAGGTAAGAGATGGTAACAGCTTGGTCTAGGGTGACAGGGAAGGTGGGTGTAGAATTGGCAGAACTTACCAATGACTCAGTTTAGACAGTGAGAGGAGGTGATGAAAAAACAGACTCATGGGTTTGGGACATGTACAGGTGGACAGGTGTTGAGGCTGTTCATGGACACTGTGTGGGGTGAGAAACCAGGAGAGGGTTTGTGCATGTTGAACTAGATACTTTTGAGAGGTCCTAGTGGAGATTATAGTGGGTATGGTGGTCATTGGCACATGGGTAGTAGTTGGCACTGTGGCTTACAGGGAGATTTTGATTAAGGAAAGGATTTAAACCCAATATTTAAAGGCTGGACAGAGGAGGATGATCTGGGAAAGAGTAGGGGAGAAGACCGGGGGAAGGAGCAAGAAAAGCAGGAGAAGATGCAGTCAAGGAAGTCACGGGGAAAATTATCTTAGGGAGAAAGAAATTGCCAAGGGGTCATGTGTTTCTGATAGGTCAAGCAGGTGAAGCATGAAAATTATCCTCTTGGCTCATTGATGTTTAGGCCGTGGTTCTTTCAATGAAATCGAGGGAAAGGATCAGATTGTTTCTTGCATATCTATGCCCTATATCTGCCCTCCTCACTCAACCTCACAGTTAAATTTGGGTAGATATTAAATAACCATCTTGATTTCTTATGCTCTGGGGTTTGCTTTTTAGTGGCGCTGAAACATTTATAATAAAATTTGAATTTAGTAGGATCCCTGGTGAACTCCACTCATATTTATTGTTTCACAGTTTGCTTCTTTGTAAAAACAAACAAACAAACAAACAAACAAACAATATTATTGGGAAAAAATGGAAGGCAGCAAGAAAAGAGGAATATCAAATATGAGATGGATTGAGTCCATAAAAAAAGCCATGGGCATTAAGTCTATAGGACATGAGCAGGGCTGTTGAGGACAAGACATTGTGAACATCACTTATTCATAGGGTCGCCAGGAGTTGGAGCAGACTCAATTGCACATAATACATACAGTTTGCTTCACTAATCAGGTCAGGGTGTGTCAGCTGACTGGCAGACCTTCTCAGCGTTCTCCTTAGGAAGCCAGTCTTAGACATCAGAGCATAGTAGGACTAAGGTTTATTGAGGAGATCAGAAATCCAAATACAGGAGGTAAGCAGTTTATCCTGGAGCACTCGAAAGAAGTTTTTATAAGTCTGTAATAATGACATGACATTGAAAGTTTCAGTCTTTCTGTTTTCTCACTCTCTCTATTCTGCCAAATGTTGTGGCCCAGTGATAACCAACCAGAGGCCCACTACA
The DNA here is from genome assembly GCF_902729225.1 of Pteropus medius. NCBI lineage: Eukaryota > Metazoa > Chordata > Mammalia > Chiroptera > Pteropodidae > Pteropus > Pteropus medius. Next base: position 4,848,870 of record NW_024340695.1, on the reverse strand, counting down.
GGACAACATTGGTAAAGAGATATTGCTTATATTAAGGGGTTCAGAATACATGTCCCAGGGTGGCAGAAATAAAAAAGGACCTGTGATATCATCTCAGTGATGACGCTGAGACTTGGGTCAAGCCCTGGCCCCAGTTTATCTCTAGTGTTTTAATTAGGCGCCAGTAGCCTCCATTCATAAGTAATCCCAGGAATGAATTTTTCATCTAGGTTAGTGCAGCTGTGGCTGTGAGCACCCCCATTGCCCAGTGCTTCCAGCTAGGGTCTGTCAGTGCAGGTATACTATCTTTACCAAGTTTTAAAACAAGGGCACATGGAATAAAGTAAGTTAAACTTTTATCTAAAACAAGCCATATATCAAAGTGGCAGCACACTCAACATACCCAGAAAAAGAAAATACAGTTACGATGACACAGTCAAGTTGTCAGGAAATCGGTCCAGGCTTAGGAGAAAGATATTTCCCCTAAAGAGATAGAGCACATGACAACAGTCCTCCCTAATGCCACCAGAGTTAAAGGTGGCCAGTATTATGATATATTGTCACTCTTTTTCCCCTTCAAAGATGCAGAAATACGATCTCAAACTATAAACTCCTAAATTTGAGTCTCTCGGAGTCATAACATTAATACTCACCAGAAAATGTTCTTATCTGGATGCCTCAGACTTGCTGAAGTACCATGGCCCCTCTGGGCACAATCCAGGGACTGTCCTCACCTAAAATAAAAGTCCCTATTGGTTTCACTCTGATTTGTTTAAAGTCTTCCATGCTGCAACATCTAGGGCAGTGGCTCTTCTTCGGACTGCCAAGCCAAGTCAGTATGGCCCACAGCAGACCACACCGATTCTCAGAACTGACAGATTCATGCCCTGGTTCCATGTGAGGGACAGATTCGAGTCAGCCAAACAAGGAGAGAAGTTGGCCAGCAGGTGAGGCAGCCTGCAGCCCGGTTCCTCATTCAGTTAGGAAGAGATATTAGAATAAAGGAAAGATTGGACTCTAAGATAAGGATTTGGGTGCATGTGGCTTCCTTGGAAAGTGATTCAGGAAGAAGAGTGGGGAAATAATCAGGTGAGGGAGGAAAGCCATAAATGGCTCATTATCAAGAGTTACTACCATAGGTGACTGGGGTCGGTCAGCTGAGATAGTTATGAGAGACAAAGTAGGACCTCTTCAGAGTTATGGCACCAGCAGGCCGGGGGCTGATGGCTTCATCTTTTAGCCTATTGTGGCTGAGGCTACTCCTGGGGGCACTGACTCCTTCCCCAGCCCATCAAAGCACATAGACCAAGACAGGAACTTTGACTGTTTATAGTTGGATGCTATTGGTGCATGCGGCAGTGATTAGTGCCAAATATACATACAGGGACCATCAATATCTGCAACACCAGGAATGCCCAAACTTTTTCTAATTCATCATCTTTATTTTCATTTATGTGTTTCCTGAAAAGGGGCAAATAATAGTATTATTTTACTGTGGCTGGTGAGAAACTGGACTTTTCTGGAAGACACTACTTGGAGCTCAATACTTAGCGCCCTTCTTTGTATGAAACCCTGTTCCAAGCCCATTCTTCTGCACCAACAGGAGCCTAAACCTTGCCACCATCAGACTGCTGAGAATACAGAAGCCCAGAAGAAAGGGAGCTTCAGGGCCCATGAGGAAGCACCTCACTGCACCTACTCAGCCCATAGGGCAGGTGTCACCAAGGCTGCACGTTCCTCCTGTGGTTTCTGAGGACATCCATGCTGAGAAAAGAAAGTGAGCAGTCAGCAGGTGTGAACAGGATGTCTGCAGCCAGGCATGCAGCCTTCTCCACCATCTGACCAGGAGGGAAGAAGCCTGCCCCTCCCTCTTGCCAGCCATCTGTCTCCTCTTTGTCCAGCACATATGGTGGGCACAATTTGCCCAGAACTTCTGGATTCTATACAAGGAGTTCATTGCCAAGAAGGGCTGAGGGAAAACCAGGAGGCACACTGTCTTTGCAAATCAAGGAATCTCTAAGCAGGGAAGTTAGGTCAGCAGGCAATGGTGGTCCCTCATAAAAGCCCTAGCCCAAAGGAGTCACTCAGGCATAACTACAAAGAAGAAGCTGAATCTTCCCAAGGTTCAAATATGAATTGAAAAGCAAAAGCCAATGGGGGAAAAAACTGCCTGAGAAGAGGAGGAGATAAGACATGGATAAGAAAGTTGAGAAGAAGGTGAAGAGATCAATAATGAATAGTGGAAAATTTAAATTAAGGGAGATAATATTTAAATGTCAGATCATTTAAAAGACCCAATGAAGAAAAAGTGGGTGAAATGAAAGGGCTTTAAAATAAATATTAAAACAAACAAAAAAACAGAACCAACAAAATTAAGAGGAAAGTCTAGTAGTTAAAGATTGTATTTTAAAGTAACAATGCAAACTAAAATAAGTGTCAAAACAAGATGAGGAATTGGGAACTAAATAAATACAGTTCTTCAAAATGGTAAAAAATAAAAATAAAAGATATGATTACTCAAGCTCCCAGTCCCACATCCCTCATAGGTACACACTGGAATAATCAAGATAATTTTTTTTAAAAAAAGGAAATAATAGAGGTAAACGTAAGGATCCTAAAGATTAAATAAATGGTATCACTATCAAGTCAATAAGAAAAACACAACTGCAAAGATGATAAGTCCCACATGGAATGGGTTTATAGTGATTTAAGAAAGTAACATGGCATAGAAAGACTACAAATAAAATATATCAAAAAGTTTACCGACTTGAGATGTAAATATTGAGAGAGTATCGGTTTACATTGTGATATCCCTGGATTCCTGTAATTACTCTGGCAACCCTGGCACAGACACTTGTCTCTTAGAGTTTGAAACCAAATGGGCAATAAGCATGTTTTATTTAGCCCCTATGTATGTGTAGGTGTATGTATATGTATGTATATATGTTTTAATTACTTGTCATTATAAAATAAATCTAGATCTCTAGTTCCTCTTGAACTGTTTATTTTTTCTCTCTCAACTTTTTTAGAAGGCATACTTTTTATTTATATCATTAGATGCTACTCTTAAATTTTTTAATATGCATCCCTTAATTTACAAATTCTAGAGTTAATATTATATCCTTTCCTTAATTCTCTTCTTGTCTTACATTATCATTCAATACCCCAGTTCCTTCTCACTCTTTTAACATCAGAATTTCTCATTATGTTTTAAGTAACAAAACATACTTTATTCTTTATGTTACTTCATTACAGTACATGGAGAAAAATAAAGCAAACTGGCCAAGTGTAAAAAAAAGAAAAAGGAAGAAAAGAAAATATATAACCGTAAAGGTGATTATTTAATCATTTTACAGAAAACATTCATTATTATTGATTGTCATTATTGTTGCAATTATTTTCTATAGTCAATGTTTATTAAAGATTACTCATATTCTTCACTTACCTTATTCCTTGAATCTCAATTCTACTTTTTGTGATCAATTTTCTTTTGTCTGGAGGACATGCTTCTGTAGTCCCTTGAATGAAGATATGCTAGTGGTTTATTCTCATTTGTGATAGTTTAACTAGGTATAGAATTCTAGGTTAAAATCTTTTCTCAAGAACTTTGAAACTATTTTTGATTTTCATATGATTTCTATGGCTATTAGTTTGGGATTTGCCTTTTTTATATATAACAAATCAATATTTTTCTTCTGGTTAAGATCATATTTAGGTATAGTTTTATTATAAGATGTGTAGGTGTCGATTCACTTTTATTTACCTTCTAATTATGCATTTCTAAATCTGAAAATTCACATATTAATTCTCATAAATTATCAAATCTCTTCAGACATTTCTTCTTCCCTATTCTCAGTGTTCTCTCATTCTGGAATTCCTAGTTTATTCTTCTTAAATTCTCACTGGTTGATTGAAGGACATTCTTATTTTTATCTTCCTACTTTTTAATCTATCTTTTACATTTTTTATCTTAAACTGAATTTTGTGTAGTATCATTAGTTCCATATTTCAGTTCATTAATTCCCTCATCAGATACTTCCAATGTGCTCATTAACTCATACATCATGTTTTAAATTAAATATTTATTTTTATTTCAGGAAATCCCAATTTGTCTTGTTTCTTTAATAATGTATTTTTCCCTACATGGATTTAGTTTCTTCTTGTATACCTTGAATATCTCAAAAGAGATATATTTTAGCACCTATGTTTTATTTGGGCATAACATGAAGTTCTTGGGAGGCTGATCTGTCTGCTGACCCAAGCTCTCAGTAGATTGTTTCTTGGTAAATTTAAAATTTTGAATTGCAACCCCTTCCCCCGCAAGTGGAACTACCTGAAAATTCTGGTTGAGTATTTCCTGAGATGAAGGTGTGTCTGACAGGTACCCTTAAGGATCACTAATTGGAGATCACTTTTTATGTTACTTTCTTAGCTTAAGGGTTTCCTTATATGCAAATATTAAAATTTAAAACTGCGGATACAAATGATGTTTAATTTCCAGCAGAGCATTTTCCCAGTCTCGGGCCAAGTGGACTCCCCTGCCTCCCCATTTTCTCCTCACTGCATTGATGGGCAGAGTGATTCTAGATAGTGCTTTCACTGGATGTGTCATAATTTGAGGCTCCCACCTTTACATAGGGGTCTCAATTTCTATTGCCTCTTTGAAGAGACCTAAGGCCTTTTCTCCTCCTCTCTCTACATGGCCACTAAAAACACAAATCTTGTTCATGAAGACTCCCTCCCCAAGGAAGGGGCAGCATCAACACGAATTTCAGGTTCTGTATTTTACTTCCTCATTAATTTAGCCCAAGGTTTTCCTTCCCTTCTTCTGAACTCAGATATGCCTTTTAAGGAATCTTTGCTATATTATACAGCATGCTGAGATGCTTTGTTGCAAGAGATTTACAAACTTTGCAGTCTTCCTCAGTTGTTAAAGCAGATTTCTCCTGAAAAATTTGAAGATCTGACAGCACCAGGTCTGTGTTTCAGCAGGAATAAAATAGGCTAGAAACTTGGGTTTGGGGCAAGTGCTCTCTTTTCAGTCCCTTATTTATCACTTGTAATATAATTTTCATCCCTGTATTGAAATTTATGGTCCAGTATTATATGAGACTCATATTTATGTCTTTGAGGTTTGCTTTTGTCAAATCTCACAAGCTAAAGAGCAAGCACATCTATAGTCAAATGAATTTGGTTGTATTTAGTTGCTGCAGCAAGTCTAAAGAACTGTGTGGAATCCTGGGAGCATCCTCACTAGGGAAGAGAAGTTTCTTAAAGGATTGGAGCTTGCATTAAATTATCCTCAGGAGTAATAAGAGGAGGGAGCAGCTATGAGTGTGGTACTGTGGAGAATTATGGACAGTTCAGCAACTGGACATCTCAGGATTCTCTGTTCAGGAGCTGGAGGAAACAAACAAGGCTGGGACAACCACTGGTAAGAAAGAGCCACTTGCTTAAACACAAAGGATGAAGGCATTTTTTTCAGTGACAGTATGTTTCTTGTGCAGAAACACGATTTATGGAGATTGTCCATGTCCTGTTGGAAACACTGTATTACCAGCAGGGATGATTCTCCATGTTCTCACTTCTTGGGGCTTAACTAACCTTTCAGTGAAATGTTTTTGTTAAAGACAAATTTCTTGTTCCAAAAGAAAGCTCAATTCTTTTGAAGCTCCTTAAGAAGGAGCAGCTGCCTGCTTGGCCCTGCCCATGTCCCAGCCTTTGGTTTCCCACTGAATTCTGACTCATAAGGGCTGTAAAGCTGTCTACATGTGACTCATATCTATGTGCACTGCTCGAGCATATCTTTTAACTCTGTGTTGTCACTCTTTAAAGCACAATCCACAGACCATTAAGGAATTCACCTAATAAAAAGCCAGTTTACAACTGTTGGCAATGTAACTAAATTAACGAAATAGCCAGGTGACTTGCAATGAGGATCATCCTCATCCCATTCTCTTAGAGCTTTTGTCAGTTGTAGCAAACACAGTCCAGAATGACCCAAAGCTGCCCCAGTGGGTTCCCTGTGTGCCTTATCCAATTTATGTTCTTTCGTTAGGTCTGTGAAAACAATCACTGACTGGCAGAGAATACGAGAAAGTAAATTACCACAATTGTTACATTAGCATAGAAATGCTAGATTGAAATGTGACCTATTTTCTCAAAAACAGAACGCTGATGAATTAATTTAAACACTGATTTCTTATGTGTTTCTCATGCTGAGTTGGCCCTCTTTCTCACATAAAGGTCTAGGAAGCGGGACGAAAGTTTATTATGTTAGTTGATTAGAAGTTGGGCCATGGATTCAATCCGTGAGATTGTGCATTCATTTCTGAATCTTCGTATTAAAGAAAGTGTGTTTCTATATTAACAAAGCACTTAGTTATAGGCAAAATGTGAGAGAATGTTTTTAGTTGTTTTTTTTCTTTTAGTTTATTTTAGCAAATTTGGGGTTTAGTAAAACCCCACTGCATGGGAAAAAGAAAATCACTCTACCATTTTGTTTTTGTGAGTACTCGAGATCTCAGGTTGTACTCTAAGTACCTTTTATTAGATGACTTATTATGTGAACAATGAACTGGCCATGCCATCACTTTTTAAATCATTTATGTGAACTTGGGAAGATAAGAAGCATATAATTCTTGCAGTATTTTTTTTTACCATTTTCCATGAAATGGAGCCTAGCAAGAGCCAATCCATACCCAAGTACTGTGTGTGTATCTTTACTATTGATACAGAGAGGCAGCCATCTAACTTCTTTGATCCATTTACAATTTATATTTCTTATGAAACTCTGGTCTACTAGAAATCCTTAGTGCACAGTAGATATTCTCTCCACCACTCCTCCCTCTCTCAGCTTCTCTCTCTGTCTCTCTTCCCAATGCATATAAACATCCCCATCACCACATAAAACACAGGATGTAATTACTGCAGATGAAACCCATTTAGTAAATAACCTATGCTAAAGAATTTTTCTAGGTAAATGTTATAGTCTGGGGTTCTCTTTATTTTAATATCATATTTCTCCAATTCTAACATGCACATTCTTCTCACATGTTAACGTTTCTGAAATTCTGAAATAGGAATGCATCTTACAAACAGCGGCTTCTGAGACTTGATGAAATATAACAGGGTTTTTTCTTGAGCATTCCTTTATGTATGCAAGTAAATGTAAATGAATGCTGACTGTATAAAATAATGATAATACAGTATTACAGGGTTTACTTAATACTTAATGCATATAATAATACATACAATCACATATATTTTATAATGTACATGTAATTTTAAGTAAGGACAACAATAGTACTAAATTGGGAAATTGTAGTCAGAATTAACATGTTCTAAGGTTCTTATATTTTCCAGAAAATGGTAAAATAACTAATCTATATTAAACTCAAATGTTCAAATGTACCATATCTTATTGGCCAAAGTCATTGCTTCATTTTTTGAAGAAAGTTATTCTTTTATATAGTGGTACAATACATATAGCATAAAATTTACCATTTTTAAGTGTACAGTTCAATGACACTAAGTACATTAACGTTTTGTGCAACCGTCACCTCCATCCATCTTCAGAACTTTTTCACCTTCTCCATTCTCCTTTCCCTAGCCCTGGAAACCACCATCTTTGTTTTATATCTCTATAAATTTGATTAGTAGGAGAACTTCATGTAAGTGAATCATATGCTTATATGATATGAGTCTAGCTTATTTTACTTAGCATAATGTTTTCAAGTTTTCTCCATATTGTAGCATATGTCAAATTTTCCTTCCTTTTTAAGGCTGAATAATAATATTTCATTGAAGGATAGTTCACATTTTATTTATCTGTTCATCTGTTGATAAGTACTTAGGTTGCTTCCCCCTTGTGGCTACTGTGAATAATGTTGACATGAATGTGTGTGTACAAATATCTCTTTGAGACCCTGCTTTTGATTATTTTGGGTACATACCCAGAATTGGAATTTTATGTTTTATTTTTAAAGAACTGCTAAACTGTTTCCCGTAAGGGCTGAGCCTTTTTACATCCCCACCAGCAATATATAAGGGTTTCAATTTCTCCATGATGAAGTGATTTAAAATATGTATTTATTGTGCTTACTTTGGCTAAAATAATAAAGGCATATTAAAATATTAAGTAGTACACAAAAATAGTAATGAAAATTCCAAACCTCTCACCTCAGTTCCTCACATATCCCCGACCTGCTTCTCAGCGGTAACTAACTTTTGACAGTTACTGCCATATTTTAATTGCTATATTCATCCAATTATTTCTTGATCTGTTGACTTTATATTTTGTCCAATGGACTCCCTGCTTTGAAAGTGCAGAATTTAGCTTTCTTAAGGTTGGAATGTAGTTCACTAACACTATTACAGATCTCCTTTCCCCTCCTCCCAACTTCTCAGGGTTGCATAATTTTGAGTTCTTCTGTTGGTTTCTATTGTATCTCCATCTCCTGTCCTCCTACCAGGCAGGATAAGGCTGTGGGTGACATGCTTGCTTACTCTTATTCTCTCATTCCCACTTGCTTTGCCATCAAGTTTGGCCATGTCCTCACTTCTACATTAGAATGAGTGAGTGTAGCTTAGTGGCTATGAGTCGGACCCTAAAATCAGACTTCTGGGTGTGAATTTGGTTCTGCTGCTTATAGGTGAAAGATGTTGAGCAAGTTACTTCACTTCTTGGTGCCTCAGTTTTCCACATCAATAAAATGAGGATAATAGCATTACTTACCTCTAGGGGTTATTTTAATAATTAAACAGGATAATCCTTATAAAGATTTTAGCACAGTACCTGGCATTTAGGAAATTTCCAACGCTTCTTGGCTAAAACAATGCTGATGATGACAACAACGATGATGACAACGATGACAATGATGGCAGTGATGATGATGACTTTGTCAAGACTGGTAACCTGTAAAATATGGTTTTTTTTAATTATGTAGATTAGAAGTGTTAAATTATTAAAGTTATTATACTGATTCTATAAACATGACTGACTGTAAACTCAAGTTTTGGTGATAAAATAATACTTCCTCTGTACTAGTTTCCAGTATCATGACCTTCTGTACCAGAAGAAGAAAAATATTCTTAATGTTTAGGTCAAATGGATTCTTTTTATATTCCATAACTGCTTAAAATAATGGGGAATTTTGTTTTGCATTGTAGTTGGACCCATGGAATTCTTGTAGTTTTTCTGGTTTTGTGTGTTTTTTTTTTTTCTGGAGTTTAAGTACTTTCTTTTAACATTGAGAAAAAAAAAAAACTGTTTCTTCTTCTCAACATCTTTGGTATCTTCCAGCTTTGTGTTTGTTCTTTCTTTCCTATTTATGGGAGTAGCCTTTATGAAACTCACAGATGTTTGTTACAAATTGTATAGATTGTTACTGAATTGCTGCTATACAGGAATTTATTTGTATTCATTTCTGGAGTTACTCACTGTTTCTTTTACCTCTGATTTCTTACTTCCTTGGTTTCCACTATCATTTTTTTCTAGAGTAAATTGGTAAGTTACTTGTTTAGAGAGGTTATGTATGAGATAAATTTTCTGAATGCTAAAACTATGATTCATTGTTGTTTTTATTTTTGCTCACATTGCAAGGATTGCTTTGTTGCATGCATAATTTAAAACTGTTTTCCTCCCAGCTTTGAAGGAATTACCACATTGTCTTTCCAGTTTGTATTGTTCTAATGAAGTCTGATGTCACTCTGTATGCCTTTGTCCTCTCAATTACCATCCATCTCCTCTCACAAATTCCTGGCTGCAGCTGCCTTGTTCAGCTTGCAATGACTTTCCTTTCTCCAACAATTTGTTGAACTCCTCATCTACTATGGCTTTTAAAAAATTTTTTGTCAAGTATTTATTACTATTTTCTCGTCTATTAAAATCTTCTTTTATTATTTTACTAACACTTTAATGAGGTCTTCAAGAGAGGGAAGAAGAATAATGTGTATTCCTCCTCCATCTTGAATCAGAAGCATGGTTCCATTGAGGGTACTTTCTGTCTCTCCAATCAGTTTCTTCAAAGGACGCTTTTCAATGAACAAACTTTTGGCTCTGTTGATTCTCTATGTTGTAGCTTTGTTTCCCATTTCCCTAGTTTCTGCTCTTTATTACCACCTGTCACATATATTCCTTCCCTTTATTGTTATTATTTTAGCTGATTTATAAATTTGGATATTGACTCATTACATTACCCTTTAAATATGCATTTAAAGCTATATATTTTCTTCTAACTTTGGTTCACCTGGACCTCTAAGTTTGACATGTAGTTTATTTTAATATGTAGTTTTTAAAAATATGATTCAGTTCCAAAGAATTTTACATTTTTAATGATTCTTCTTTAGTTTGATGGTTATTAAGAAAGCATTTTTTTATTAATTTCTAAATGAGAGTGGTTTGTATTAAATGTATTGCCTTTTACATCAACTGTGCTGTGGTTAGAGAAAGTGGTCTATAAGATACTAATTATTTGAAATTTGTTGATATTTCATGTCCTAGTGCTTGATCAATTTTTGGTAGAGAGGGAGAGCAGGATGGATGAAGGGAAGAAATAAAAGGTAAAAAATAAACAGAAAAAGAAAGAAAACATATGCCAAGGAGAATATCTGTTCTCTAATTGTTGAATTTAGAATTTTATATAAGTTCATTTGCTTAATTTTTTTTTTTTTTTTTTTTTTTTTTTTTTTTATTCTACCCCTTCCTTATTTTTGTCCTGTTTATTTCTTAATATTATTGAGAGAATATTTTGAAGTCTTGTTCTGGTGGTGAAAATAAAACATCATCTCTTTAATTTTATCAATTTTGCTTTGTGTACATTGACACAAATTGATTATGTAGTGTGTAGAAGTTGAGACTTGAATCTGATGGATTGGATCTCTTACGATGTAGTAACTATGTTACTGAGTGGTGACATTTTCCACTCCTTAATGTCTGCTTTGCTTTTTACATTCATTAAAATGGGCCTAGTTTGTTATATTTTGCTTATAATTTTCCATATATATTTTTCCATCCTTTTGCTTTCAGTGCTTCCATGTCCTTATGCTATAGGTGTGTCTCTTATAAATAACATATGTCTAGATGTTGTTTTAAATCCAGATTGAAATTAATTTTAATTGATAATTTTAATTCATGCCTACTATTCATGACTACTATGATGTATTTCACTTGTTATTATCTCAATTTTTTATTTGCATTTTTCTCCTGATTTTTTTCGTTAAGTCTTATTCATTTTTCTCTCCTTGGCTTGAAATATATATAACTATTTCTATTCTTTAGTAGTTATTCTTAAAACTTATCTATGCATATTTAACTTAAATCTCAAATTGAATATTTTAACATATTTCCGGAACATTTAAACGATATTAGAATCACCCATCTCTTATTTACATACTATTATTTTTTGTGTTCATATTTTTTAAAACTAAACCTCACAATTTAAGGGGGAAGCATGTATATAGTCAATATTTCTTTAGATTTACCAACATGTTTTTGGTTTAACCGTTCATAAGTCCTTGCATCTTGAGCCATCAGCTAGCATTATTTTTCTTCTTCCTAAAGCGCATCTTTTAGAATTTTTTTATTTAAGTCTCTTAGTTTTTAAAAATATCTGTAAATGTCTTATTTCACCTTGTTCTTAAAAGCTAGTTTTATTATGTACAATTTAAAGCTGGCAGCTAATTTCTCTCAATATAGTAAAGATACTATTCCTTTGACTTTTAGCTTCCATTATTGCTTGATATCAGTTGTCATTCTAATGTTCTCACTGTATAACTTATCTGACTTTTTCCTCTAATTGTTTTTAAGGTTTCCTATGAATTTCATGTTCATCAGTTTAACTATATAGCAATGTGGTGTTTCCTGGTGTTTATCAGTGAATTTGTGTTTCTCATCAGTTCTGAAAATTTCACAGGTGACATCCCTTTAAATACTTTTCTCAGGTATACATTCTTCCCCTTTTCAGGCACTCCTACTATAAGTAGGTTGATCTATCTTATTCTATACTTCATATTCATAACTACCTACTTATATCCTTTCTCTTTTTCTATTAATGATGCATTTGGGGTACTTTCTCAAATTTACTAGTTTACATAGTTTTCATCTGTGTCTATTTTGCTGTTTAAATTTCAACTTTTCTGTTGTGTTTTTATTTTAACTGAAATTTTATTCATTTGTAAAAATCAAACTATTTTATTTTTGTGCATTTCTGATAGTTTCCTGTTACTCATCTTTAAGTATTTCTATTTATTTTGTAAATAATTTAGAAATTATTTCTATATTTCTACAAATATTTTCATGAATATTTTATAAATAATAGTTCAATATTCTTATTATTCAAATATCTGAAATCCTCGATTGTTCAAAGGTATTAGTTTTTTCTATTGATTCTCACAGTGCCATGCAGTCTTTTGTACATGGTGATCTTTAATAATTCATTGCTTGATCTTATTCTGTGGTTAAATTTAGAGGGCTTTTCACCACAAAGTTTTGATTCTATTTCTGCTGGTAACGAGGGATCATCACTTACTTGACGCTATGTCAGAACCAATAGAAATGTGTGGTCCTTGATCAGCAATATCAGCATCACCTGTAATTATCTTAAATATGAAAATTTCCAGATCCCACCCCACACTGAAAAGGAAAGTTGGCTGGTGGAGGAATTGAGAAGTCCAAGATGGTGGTGGTGTAGGAGGATGCTGAACTCATGAGAACACTGGGAGGTGGGGGGGGCGGGGAAAATATATATATGTATACACACACACACACACACACACACACACACACACACACACACACACACAGCAACAATTGCTCCTGAGAGACAACTGAGTGTGATTGAATGCCTCCGAACAACAAACAAGAGGAAGAGACCAGATAGAGAGGGCTGAGACTCCACCAGAAATCTCCAGGAACAGCAGGCACTTTCTGGGATTGGAGGTGCTGGTGAGTGCCATTGTTTACATCACCCTATACTTCCATAGGGCTGGTAGAACCTTTATCTGGGTGCTTTGGCCTATCTACAAATAAAAGAAACAAACAGGATTAACAGTGCATTATTACATGCACCTGGCCTCTCTTCCTGGAGCTACTCCAGCCCAACAAGCCAGTGTCCCAGATATGAAGCACCCTCCTGGCTCCAATTAGCAGGCTGAAACTACCCAGTACACACAGCCTACATAGAGGTCACTTCTACACAAGGCTGGGAGAGAGAGCTATTTTGTATAATTCATACAAACATAGAAATCCAAACAAAATGAAATGGCAGCAGACTATCTATAAAATAAAAGAACAAGAAAAGTCTCCAGGGGGGAAAATAACTAAGGAAATTGAAATACATAATTTTCCTGCTAAAGAATTCAAAGAAATGGTCATAAGAGTGCTCACTAAACTTGAGAGTGAAATAGAGGTATCTGGGAAAAACTTAAACTGTTAGAATGTATAATAAAGAACCAAGGAGAGCTGAAGTATATAATAATTGAAATGAAAAATACACTAGAAGGAATCAACAGTAGATTAGCTAATACATAAGAATAGATCAATGATCTGGAAGACATAATAGTGAAAATCAAACAATCAGAACAGCAAGAAGAAAAAATAATTTTAAAAAATGACGGTTTAAGGGACCTCTGGGAAATACACAAACATACAAATATTGACATTATAGGGATCCCAGAAGGAGAAGAGAGAAAGCTACAGAAATTTCATTGGAAGAAATAATAACTAAAAACATTCTTAACCTGGAAAATGAAATGGACATCCAGTCCATAAAACACAGAGAGTTTTAAACAAGATGAATCCACAGAGACTCAAGACATGTAAAATTAAAATGGCAGAAGTTAAAGATAAAAGGACAATTTTGAAGGCAGCAAGAAGAAAACAATTAGTTACAAAGGAAATCTCATAAAACTATTAGCTGATTTCTCAGCAGCAACTTTACAGGTCAGAAGGAAATGGCATGACATCTTTAAAGAACTCAAAGAAAGGAACCTACAACCTAGAATAATTTACCCAGCAAGATTATTATTTAGAATTGATAAGACAAAGAGATACTTGGACAAGCAAAAGTTAAAGGAGTTCATCACCACTAAACAGCTTTATAAGAAATGTTAACGGGTTTTATTTAAGCAGGAAAAGAAAGTCCATAACCAGAAATTACATATATATATACACATTATATATATATATATATATATATATATATATATATATATATATATATATATATGTTATAGATATATACACACATGATATATATACACATATAATGTGTATATATATCTATGTTATAGATATATATACACATTATATATATATGTTATAGATATATACACACATGAGGAAGAAGAAATTCTCATAAAGCCAAATATTTATGAATACAGCAAATCAGACATTTAAAAAGCTACTACAAAAGTTAAAAGACAAAAGTACCAATCTCATTCAAACTACAACAAGTAGTTAGAAAATATACAAAACAAAAGTATCTAATGTGTTGTATCAAAAACATAATATGTGAAGCAAGGAGTAAAAATATAGATTTTTAAGAATATATTTGAAATTAAATGCCTATCAGCTTAAATATACTGCTACAGATATACAAAAACCTCAAGGTAACAAAAAACAAAAAGCCCGAAAAAGATACACAGAAACTAAAGAGAAAGGAACCCAAACAAAACACTAAAGAAAAACAGCAAACCGCAAGAGAAGAGATTGGGAGAAGAAGAAAGGAACAGAAGAGAACTACAAAACAACCAAAAAGCAATAAAGAAAATGACAATATGTAAACATTTATCACTAATTAATTTAAATGCAAATGGATTAAATGCTCCAATAAAGACATTCTGGCTGAATGGTTCAAAAATATGACCCATGGCCACTTACAAGAGACTCACTTCAAACCAAAATACACACACAAACTGAAAGCAAAGGGATGAGAAAAGATATTCCTTTCAAATAGAAATGAAAAAAGCTTGGTTAGCAATACTCATATCAGGCAAAAATAGACTTTAAAATAAAGAATGTAAGGAAAAGGCATTACATAATTATAAAGAGGTCAATCCAAGAAGAGGATGTAACAATCATAAATATCTACACACTCAATATAGGAGCACCTAAATATATAAAGCTGATATTAGTGGACATAAAGTCAAAATTTAACAGTAATAAAATGATAGGGGATTTTAATACCCACTCACACCAATGGATAGATCACCCAGACGGAAAATTAATAAGAAAATAATAGCCTTAAATATCACATTACAAAAGATCTCCTTAATGGACATTATATAGCATTTCATCCAAAAAATGCAGAATACACACTTTTTCAAGTACAAATGAGAAATCTGCCAGAATAGATCACATATTAGGCTACAAAACAAGCCTCAATAAATTCAAGAAGATCAAAATCATAGCGAGTATCTTTCCAACCTCAATGACACAAAATTAGAAATTAACTACAGGAAGAAAACTAGAAAAAAAACGCACACACAAATACACAGACTAAACTATATGCTACTAAAAAAAAGCAATAGATCAAAGAGGGAATCAAACAAAATCAAAAACTATCTTGAGACAAATAAAAATGAAAACACAACTTTTAAAAACTTCATGGGATGCAGCAAAATCAGTTGTAAAAGGAAAGTTCATAGCTATACCAGCCTACCTCAAGAAACAAGAAAAATCCCAAATAAACCATCTGACTTACACTTGAAGGAACTAGAAGAAGAACAAGAACAAATATATCTCAAAGTAAAAATAAGGATAGATATAATTAAGATTAGAGTGGAAATAAATGACATATATTTGAAATGACAATAGAAAGATCAATGAAACTGAGTTAATTCTTTGGAAAGATAAACAAAACCTTTAGCCAAATTGATCAAGAAAAATAAAGAGAGCCCAAATAAATAAAATCATAAATGAAAGAGAAGTTATAAATAACACTCTAGAAATACAAAGAATCACCAAATAATCCTATGTAAAATTACATGCCAACAAATTTGATAATTTAGAAGAAATGGATAAATTTCCAAGACTGAACCAAGAAGAAATAGAAAATCTAAACGAAAATAACTCATTAAATAACGATTACTGAAATTGTTAACCCAAACCCCAACAAACAAAAAAAAACATATATATATTATTGTTTGTTTGTTTATTTGTTTGGTTGTTGTTTGGTTGTTGCTCGTTTGTTGTTTGTTTGTTTGTCATGTTTGTTGTTTGTTGTTTGCTTTTTTCATGTTTGTTGTTGTTGTTGCGCCTGTTGTTTGCTTTTTTTGTTGAGAGATATATATTATTATTATGATGAATGGTTAATGAAAATGAAATTTTATGAATGAATGAATAGAATGGAATGAAAATGAATGAAAAAAAATGAAATGTGAAATGAATGAATGAATTTAAATGAATGAATGGTAATGAAATGGAAATGAATGAATGAAAATTTGTTGTCATTGTTTGTTGTTTGTTGGTTGTTTGTTTGTTTGTTGTTTGTTTGTTTGTTTGTTGTTGTTTGTTTGTTTGTTTGGTTGTTGCTCGGTTGCTTTGTTGTTGCTTGTTGAAACATATATTATTATTGTCATTACTGATGAGATGATATTATTATTATTAGTACGGTAATGAATGAATGAAAATGAAATGAAATGAAATGAATGAAAATGGAAATGAAATGAAATGAAATGAAATGAAATGAAGGAAGAAGGAAGGAAGGAAGGAAGGAAGGAAGGAAGAAGAAAGAAAGAGAAAGACAGGCCAACATTTGAATGAACATAGAGTGGAAATTCTCAACAAAGTATTAGCAAACTGGATTCAACAGTACCTTAAAAGAATTATATACCACAACAACATGGGATTTATCCCAGGGATGCCACATCCATAAATCAATCAACATGGTAGATTACATTGATAAAATAAAGGATAAATATAATATCACAATAGATGCAGAAAAAACATTTTACAAAAGTCAACACCATTTTATGATAAAAACTCTCAACAAAGTGAGTACAGACAGAAAATATATGACAATCTCACAGCTAATATCATACTCAATGGTGAAAAGCTGAAATCTTTTCCTCTAAGATCAGAATAAGACAAGGATGCCCACTATCACCACTTTATTGAACATAGTATAGGAATTCCTAACCACATCAATTAGACAAGAAAAAGAAATAAAAAAGGCATCCAAGTCAGAAAGCTCTCACTATTTGCAGATGACATGATACTACACAGAGAAAAATCCTAAAGAATCCACCAATAAGCTATTAAAACTAATAAATCAATTCAATTAATTTGCACGATACAAAAAAATTCATATACAGAAATCTGTTGCATTTCTATATACCAATAACAAATTATCAGAATTGGATATTGAGAACAATCCCATTTACAATTGCATCGAAAAGCATAAAATACCTAGAAACAAATTTAACCAAAGAGATGAAAGACTTGTATTCTAAAAACTATAAAACACTGAAGAAAGAAATTGAAGATAACACAAATAAATGGAAGGACCATACCATCCTCATGAATTAGAAGCATCAATACTGTTAAACTGATCCTTACTATTTAAAGCAACATACAAATTCAATATAGGCCCTATTAAAAAACCAATGACATTCTTCTCAGAACTACAATAACTACACTAAAATTTATTTGGAACCAGAAAAAAAACCCAAATAGCCAAAGAAATCTTGAGATAAAAATGAAGTATAAAGTATCACACTTTCTGATTTCAAACTGTACTACAAAGCTACAATAATCAAAACAGTATGGTACTGACACAACAACAGATATATAGATCAATGAAATAGAATAAAGACCCTAAAAATAAATCCTCACATATATGGTCAATTAATCTATGGCAAAGGAGTCAAAGATATACAATGGAGTAAAGACAGCCTGTTTAATAAGTGATGTTGGGAAAAATGGACAGATACATGAGAAAAAAAAATTAGAACACTTTCTTATACCATATACAATAATAATTTCAAAATGGATTAAATGCTTAAATGTAAGATCTGAAACCATTAAACTTCCAGAGAAAAACATAGGCAGTAAACTTTTTGGCATCAGTCTTAACAATATCTTTTTAGATGTCTCCTCAAGCAATTGCAACAAAAGAAAAAATAAATAAGTAGGACTGCATCTAACTAAAAATTTCTTTCACAGTGAAAGAAACCATCAACAGAACAAGACGACCTCCTTAATGGGAAAAGATATTTGCCAATGATATATCCAACAAGGGGTTAATATTGAAAATGTATAAGGAACTCACACAAATTAAAACCAATTTAAAAAACAACACAATTAAAAAAAAATGGACAGAGAACCCAAACAGACATTTCTCCAAAGAGGAAATACAGATGGCCAACAGACATATGAAAAGATGCTCAGCATCACTAACCATCAAGGAAATGCAAATCAAAACCACAGTGAGATAGCACTTTACATCTATTCCAAATGGCTATCATCAAAAATTAATAACAATCTCCGGTCATGCCACCCTGAACATGCCCAATCCTGTTTGATCTTGGAAGCTAATCAAGGTCGGGCCTAGTTAGTACTTGGATGAGAGACCACCCAGGAGGACCAGGTGCTGTAGGCATAAAAAAATCAATAACAAGTGTTGGCAAGGATGCAGAGAAAATGGAACCCTCATACACTATAGGTGGAGTTGTAAATTGCTGTATCCATTATGGAAAACAGTATAGAGATGCCTCAGAAAACTTAAAAATAGAACTATCATATGACCCAGAGATTCCACCTTTGGGTATTTATCTGAAGAAAACCAAAACACTAATTTAAAAAAATATATTCACCCCTATACTCATTATAGCATTATTTACAATAGCCAAGATATGGAAGCAACCTAGGTATTCATCAATGAATAAAGAAGATGTGAGATACATGCACACAATGAAATATTACTTACCAATAAATAAGAATGAAATCTTGCCATTTACAACACATTTATATATGGAATCTAAAACAAAACACACAATGAATTTAGAAAAGAAACTGCTAGTGAAGCCTAACAACCTGTTTTAACAAGCCCTCCACGTGACTCTAATGCGTACCTAAATTTGAGACCACATTTGTAAAGAATCTTAGCAGAGAATAAAGGGTCAGTCTCAGCTTCTTCATCGTATGTCTTTACCAAGACTCTATAACCCAATATCATTGTTACTACTGGCATTCTAAATCAACACAACTCCAGCTCTCCCAGTAATTTTTATGGGATGGTGGTAATTTGGTGATTTCCTTCATCACCAGCAATTTCTCAAAATGTGTTCTAATCCAAGGTCTTATTTTATAATAAACGAATCTTTCATAGCATTTAGTAAGTTTTAAAACCAGAAATGATAGTTTATGCATTAAAGTTTTAATTTCACAAATGTATTTTTCCCTAAAGATTTTTTAAAATTTAGTTAATTAATTAATTTATTTTTTATGGTGACATTGGTTAACTAAATCTAATAAGTTTCAGCTGTACACTTTAATAGTAAGATATATATACACACACATATAGTGTGTTCACCTCCCACAGTTAGATTTCTTTCTGTCAGCACATATTTGACCCCTTTTAATCCCTCTACCTCTCCCGTCACCTCTCCCCGCTACTCTCTGGTAACCACTAGTCTATAGTCCATGTCCATGAGTCTCTGTTTGTTTGTCCTGTTCATTTGTTGCATTTAGGTTTATATCCCACATATAAGTGATAGCATGTGATTTTCAACTTTTTATGTCTGGCTTATGATTATCTCAAGGTCCATTCATGTTGTCGCAAATGGCGGTATTTCATCTCTTCTTATGGCTGAGTAATATTCCATTGTATATATGTACCACAGCTTCTTTATCCAATCATCTATCATAGGACACTTCAGTTGCTTCCATGTCTTGGCCACTGTGAATAATGCTGCTATGAACATTGGTGTGCAAATATCTTTTTGAATATGGGTTTTCAAGTCTTTGGGGTGAATATCCAGTAGAAGGATTGCTGGATCAAATTTTACTTTTTTGAGGAACCTCCATACTGTTTTTTCATAGTGGCTGTACCAATTTTCAGTCCTAGCAACAGTGTATGAGGGTTCCTTTTTCTCCACATCCTCTCTAACATTTGTTATTACTTCTGTTGATTATAGCTATTCTAACAGGTGTGAGATGGTATCTCATTGTGGTTTTGATTTGCATTTCCCTAATAGCAGGCAATGTTGAGCATTTTTTCATGTATTTGTTGGCCATTTGTATGTCCTCTAGGGAGAAATGTCTGTTCAGGTCCTCTGCCCATTTTTTGATGAGATCATTTGCTTTTTTTTGTTCTTATTGATTTGTATGAGTTCTTTTGTATATTTTGGTTATTAGACCCTTATCGGCAGCGTTGCTTGCAAATATATTTTCCCATTTAGATGGTTGTCTCTTTCCTTGTTGACAATTTCTTTTGCTGAACAGAAGCTTTTTAGATTGATGTAGTCCCATTCAATTATTTTTGCTTTTACTTCCCTTGCTTTTGAGGTCAAATTCATAAAATCCTCTTTAAGTCCAAGGTCCTTGAGTTTTGTTCCTATGTTTTCTTCTATGCATTTTATTGTATCAGGTCTTGTATTCAGGTCCTTAATCCATTTTGAGTTAACTTTGGTGCGTGGTGATAGACAACTGTCTAGTTTCATGCTTTTGCAGGTGGCTTTCCAGTTTTCCCAGCATCATTTATAGAAGAGGCTTTCCTTTCTCCACTGTATGTTTTTGACTTTATTGTCAAAAATTATTTGCCCATACTCACATGGGTTTACCTCTGGATTGTCAATTCTGTTCCACTGGTCCGTATGCCTGTGTTTCTGCCAATACCATGAAGTTTTGATTATTGTCACTTTGTAGTATAATTTGAAGCTGGGCAGAGTGAGGCTTCCAGTCTCATTCTTTTTTCTCAGAGTGGCTTTGGCAATTCAGGATCTTTTGTGCTTCCATACAAATATGATGATTTTTTGTGTGTTATTTCTTTAAAAAATGCTAATGAGATTTTGATGGGGATTGCATTAAATCTGTATAATGCTTTAGGTAATATGGTCATTTTAACTATGTTGATTCTTCCAATCCAAGAACACAAAATATCTTTCCATTTCTTTGTATCTTCTCGATTTCTTTTAATGGGGTCTTGTAGTTTTCATTATGTAGGTCCTTGACATGTTACGTTAAATTTATTCCTAGGTATTTTTTTCTTTTTCTCACAATTGCAAAAAAATATATATATATTTTTTCCAACTTCTTTTTCTGACATTTCATTATTAGCGTATAGGAACACTATAGATTTTTGAATGTTGGTTTTTGTACCCAGAAACTTTACTATATTTGCTTATTGTTTCTAGTAGTGTTCTTGTGGACTCTTTAGGGTTTTCTATATAGAAAATCATGTCATCCACAAATAGTGACAGTTTGACTTCTTTGTTTCCTATTTGGATGCCTTTTATGTCTTTCTCTTGCCTGATTGCAGTCGCTAGGACCTCTAATGTTATATTGAATAACAGTGGCGATAGTGGACAGCCTTGCCTTGTTCCTGATCTTAGAGGGAAATTGTTTAGTTGTTCACCACTAAGTATAATGTTGGCTGAGGGTTTGTCATATATGGCCTTTATTATGTTAAGGTACTTTCCTTGTATCCCAATTTTGTTAAATGAATGCTGTATTTTGTCAAAGGCTTTTCTGCATCTATTGATATGATCATATGATTCTTATTTTTTTAATTTGTTTACGTGGTGGATCACATTAATCAATTTGCGCATATTGAGCCATGCCTGTGCCCCTGGGTTGAAGCTCACTTGATTGTGGTGTATAATCTTTTTAATATGTTGCTGTATTTGGTTCACTAGTATCTTATTTAGGATTTTTGCATCTGTGTTCATGAGAAATATTGGTCTGTGGTTTTCTTTTTCGTGTGTTATCCTTACCAGGTTTTGGTATCGGAGTAATATTGGCCTCATAAAATGAGTTAGAAAGTATTGCCTCCTCTTCAATTTTCTGGAAGAGTTTGAGAAGAGTAGTTATTAAATCTTCAAATGTTTGGTAGAATTTACTGGTGAAGCCATCTGGTCCTGGACTTTTACTTTTTGGTAGGTTTTTGGTGATTATTTCAATGTCCATACTGCTGATTTTCCAGTTCTCGACTGAGTCTAAGAAGATTGTATTTTTCTAAGTACTGATCCATTTCTTCTAAGTGATTAAACTCGGTGTTATATACATTTTTATCATATTCATGTATGATCCTTTGTATTTCTGCAATGTCAGTCATAATTTCCCTCTTTCATCCCTGATTTTGTTTATTTGTGTCCTTTCTCTTTTTTCTTTAGTGAGTCTAGCCAAAGGTTTGTCAATTTTATAAAACTTCTCAAAGAACCAGCTCTTAGTTACATTTATTTCTTGCTTTTTTGTTATCGTTGTTTTCAATCTCATTTCTTTCCTCTCTAATTTTGATTTTTTCCTACTTTCTCTTGACTTTAGGCTTCATTTGTTTTTCCTTTTCTAGTTTTCCAAGATGAAGCATTAGGTGTTTATTTGGGCTTATTCTTGTTTTGGGAGGTAGGCCTGTAACGATATGAAATTTCCTCTTATGACCCCTTTTGCCATGCTACAAAAGTTTGATATATTGTACTATCATTATCATGCATTTCTATGTATCTCTTGCTCTCTCTTTTTATTTCTTCTCTGACTCAGTTATTCTTCAGTAGCATGTTGTTTAATCTCCTTGTATTTGTGATTCTTCCTGCTTTTCTTTTGCAGTTGATCTCTAGTTTCAAAGCATTATGATCAGAGAATATGGTTGGTAAGATTTCAACTCTTTCGTATTTGTTGAGGCTATCTCAGTGTCCTAGTATGTGGTCAATAAGCAGCTGTTTTGGGATAAAAGGCTCTGTAAATGTCAATTATGTCCAGTTGGTCTAATATGTCTGTTTGGATGATCTGTCCAGATCCAACAGTGGAGCATTTAGGTCCCCTACTACTATAGTGTTTTGGTCTGTTTTGCCCTTTTCTTCTTTTAGTATTTGCTTTACATATATCGGGGCTCCCTGATTGAGAGCATAGATATTGATAAGTGTTATGTCTTCTTGGTGTGTGACTCCCTTTATCATTATGAAGTGTCCCTCAGTATCTTTCTTTACCTTTTTTATTTTGAAGTCTATTTCATCTTATATTAGTTCCGCTACTCCCACTTTTCTCTGAATGCCATTTGCTTGAAATATCATTTTCCACTCTTTCACTTTGAGTCTATAATTGTCTTTGGAGCTGAGATGTGTCTCCTGGAGGCAGCATATGGTTGGGTTTTGTTTTTCAATCCATTCTGCAACTCTGTGCATTTTTATTGGTGAGTTCAGTCCATTTACATTTAGGGTGATTATTGAAATATGAAGTCTTCTTGTAGCCATTTCATCTTTTGCTTTCTGGTAGCTTGGTGTTTCCATTGTTTCCTTGTCCTTGTGTTTCTGTTTCCTTTATTTTGTTTGGGTTTTGTGGTTTTCCCTCTGGTTCTTCTTGTTTTATGTTATATACCCCAGTTCTGAATCTTTGGTGTGTGGTTATCATTATCAATATGAAATGTGTGTGTGTGTGTGTGTGTGTGTGTGTGTGTATTCTGCACATACCTTTGCAAATTTGGATTTTCGAATCCTCCCCTTTTCAGTCATTGTTGTTTCAATATGTTCCTATGTATGCTGCATGTTCATTACTATCTTGCTCTAGAAATTCTCTTCTTATTATTTAAGCTTTTAATGCCCTGTTCTTAGTAAGGTTTGCATTCTTCTGTTTCTATTTGTCTGATAGTCACTTTACCCTTAATTATATATTTTTTTTGTCATTTTCTTTTAGATGAGCTGACCCCTTTCAGTTTTTCCTGTAGTGCAGGCCTCGTAGTGGAGAATTCCCTCAATTTTTCTCCTTCATATCTAAAGTAGGGCTTAGCTAGATACATTATTCTAGGCTGGTAGTTCCTTTCACTTAATAGTTTAAATATTTGATTCCATTCTTTTCTGGCTTGTAAGGTTTGCACTGAGAGGTCTGATGATAATCTAATGGGTTTTCCTTTATTAGTTACTGTTTTCTTCTCCTTGGCTGCCCTGAGAATTCTGTCTTCATCATTGATAGTTGATAATTTTAATACAATGTGTCTTGGAGAAGGCCTTTTTGGGTTGAGATAATTGGGTGTTATGTTGACTTCTTCAATTTCAAGCTCCAGCTCATTCCTTAGATTTGGGGAATTCTCATCAACTATTTGTCTGAAAATGCTTTCTAGTCCCTACTCCTTTTCCTCTCCTTCGAGAATGCCCCTTTTGTTTGTTTGTTTCTTCTCCTGATGGTATCTGCTAGTTCTTGTATTTCTCTTTTATTAATTTACATTCTTCGGTTTCTCTCTTCTTCCTACTGATTTATTTCTAGGTTTCTATCTTCGATATCACTAATATTTTCCTCCATTTGGTCAATTCTATTTCTCAAGCTTGCTATTTCATTTTTCAACTCTTGCAGCATGTGTGTGTAAAAATGTGTGTGTGTGTGTGTGTGTGTGTGTGTGTGTGTGTGTTATCTCTAGAAGATCTATTCTGTTCTTTTTGAGGGTTTTAATCTCCTTGCTCTGCTCATCTAGGTGTTTTTTCAATTATTGAAATTGTCAATATGACTCATTTCTGATCTAACTGAGTTTTTTCAGAAGTACCATCCTAATTTTCTGTCATTTAAGTCACATATTTCTATGTCTGTAATCTTTTCTGTAGTTTTTTCTCTTTCTTTCTGAGATGCCTTGTCACCTTGGTTGTTCATGGTTTTTTATGGACTCTGCCTGGGCATTAATGGAAATGTATCTGCTGTTTTTTTCTGAAAGAAGACTTATTACATAAAGGTCTCTCTTTAGCCTGCTGCAAAGAAGATAGTTTTCTTTTGGTTTCCAGTATGTGGTGTCTAAGCCTCTTGGATCCCTGCTTTATATAAAGCCTTAATAATGCCTTTTCTTTTTCTTATAGATGTTTAATCGCAGTCACTACTCTCAGTTTCAGTCCTTGTCAGTGTTAGTAATAGTTTCAGTAGCGTTTTCTCAGATTGCCCTGGGCCCTGCATTATTCGGTTTGGAGGAAAAGCTTGGAGGGGCCCTCTGTATTGGAGGATGTAGATTTGGCTCATCCTCAGTTTTGCAACCAGGGCTGGTAAAAATCAACTGTTGTTTCTCTACAGTCTTGCTTCTCTGCTTTCTGCCCTGATGAATGAGCTCTGCCAATGGCTGGATAGAGTTTACAATATTCCCAGGCAAGTCTGTTCAGGGAACTCGTCGCACCTTCTCCCTTTCTCCTCCTCCATCAGGGAGCTTTGGGGGCTGCGAGAGACTGCTTCTTTATTTCTCCCAATCCACCACCCAATACCTGGGGTTCTGACCTGTGGGAGCTCTTATGAACAGATCCCACGCTCAGACATGCTGCTGTGCAGTTTGGGTGTTTTTTGTTTAGTTTTAGATGTTCGGCTTATTGTTGTTTCAAGGGGAAAGATCTGGTGACATCCTCACTCCACTATGTTTCTCCAATTTTTTCTTAAAGTTTTAAGGTCTTCCTTTTTAAAACATTCTCAGCATTTTTATTTTATAAACTTTACCTGATAATGTCAGTATCTATAGCCACTTTGATCTAATTTGGTGGTGTTTTTACTCACCCTTGCTAATTGTGGCTTATTTTCTCATGTTATTAATTCCAAAGTCAAGTTCCTTATAACTTTGTCTATTGACATGTTCTGAGCCTGTCTTTAACACATTCTTACAAAAAAGTTCTGCATTTGCTTCTGCTAAGAATCAGGGCGGCAGGATTCCTAGCCCCAAACACTCCATACTAAGTGTTCAACTGTGTTTTTCAACATTTCTCTCAGTGTGTTATAAATTCTGAGATGAACTCACTCCAGCAAACTCCAGATGTAATGGGTTACCCACCAGAATTCTAAAGACAAAATACTTGCAAGGTTTTCTCTCACTCAGTTGTGAGTGAGTCTTGCTTATAGTCTTCTCACTGAATTCTTTGACTACATGGGTAGCCTCCACATCCTCAAACCATAAAGTGGTGTGTGTGGTGGGAGTGTGTTTGTCATTGCTGCTTGTGGCTATGGTAGTGGTGGCATTACTTTTGCTGATGACCATGGCATTATTGGTAGTAGTAGTGACATAATGGTGGTGGTAGAGATGGTGGTAATTTGGGGTAATGGTGGTGGTGGTATTGAAGGGTTTATGGTCAGAAATCAGTCAACATTTTCTGTGATGAGCCAGAGAATAAATATTTATGTTTTTTGGACCATATATTTATGGACCATATGCCTTCTGCCACAACTACTAAACTTTGCCTTTGTAATGCAGAACAGCCATAAGCATATGTGAACGAATGGATGTGGATATGGTTCAATAAAACTGCATTTATGGATACTGTCACTTAAATTTCTTAGTTTTCATGTGCCTTGGCATATACTTCTTTCCTTCAATCACTTAAAAATGTAAATAGCATTCGTAGCTTTTGGGCTATACAAATGTATGTTTTGAGCTGGATTTGTCCTGTAGGTTATTGTTTGCCAATTCCTGGTGGTGGTGTTAGTGGTGGGGATGATGGCAGTAGTAATGGTGGTGTGGTAATGGTGATGGTGGGATAATGATGGTGGTAAAGGTGATGAAATTGACAGAGTTGGTAAAGGTGAACATGGAGATGCTGTTGGTATAGAAGGCTCCTCCTACAGCATCTTCTTTAAAAGTGAGATGGAGACTCAAAGCTAAAGGAAGTTGGTTTAGCTTGCATAGGCAGCAATGGTCCTAATAATGCAAGTTTTCTGTTTGCCAATATCACGACATTTCTTCTGAACTCCTCTGACCTTTAATAAATCCAATTTAGAATTCCTCTGGGCTCTTCCCTGGAGGTGCTATAACAAAGCCTTGCTCACTAGCATAAGTTTGAATTGGCTTTGTGAGCAAGAAGTCCCAGGCCACCAAAAGTGTTAAGTTCCATGATACAGTGTTTCGCAATTGTAATGTGCCATTTAAATGTTAAATAACAATAACTGATCTGGTTCTCAATGCTTCATTAACTATCTTTACTGCCAAATCACAGCCTTTTCTACTTGGTCGTGCTAAAGGCAAATTTTAGTTGTTTTAATGATGATTTGCAAGCAGCTCTTTTCTCTGAACATTGCACATTGGCAGAAACACATATATCGTTTGCTTAGCAGAAGAGAAATATTGCTGTTTAGACAAAAGGCTTCTAACAGTGTTTGGGTCTAGGGAAAATTCAGCACCTCATGCCTTCCCAAAAAATTGCTTAATTGAGTTGTATGTAAAGAGATTAAAAGTGTTAGGAGCAATCCATGCTTATCACACATTCCAACCATCCTAGCTAAACTAATCTGCTAATTAGTTTAATTTTTCTCCTCAGTTATATAGTTTGCTCTATTCTGTTTCTACTTGGAGATACTGCTCTGAAGGTTGTTTTGCATGTTAAATGTAACTGTTACTGCACAAAATCTTTGGCAAATAAGGTTCTAATGCAGACATTAGATACTATTTTGTAAAATTCCTCCCATCTCACACATAAACAAACTATAAACCCAACGGTGCAGATCTTTAAGTCTTCCTGCAGAAGTGGTATATAGGGAGAAATGGGTGGGGTGGGAAGGTAGGGAAGACAGATATTTTTAAATGTAGAATTGTTTGCAGGCTCAGAAAAAGAAAAAAGAAAAAGCTAATATGGGAAACTTTTTGTACTTCCATTTGTCTATACTTTGCTCATGCCTCTGTCTTAAAATTATGATGCTTATGACACTGATTCTCACAATTTTCACTTGATATTTTTCTAGTTACTTCCTCTGAGCAAAGCATCTATTAAACATTAGAGTCAAGTTTGAGAAAAATGCAACCTGTGATATGTAATCCCAATTACTACATAATAAGTCCAAGTGTAATTCTGGTGTATTTATAATATATGATTCCCAGTAGACATGCCCACATTCTTTTAAAGGGTTTATGTTGTAGGGGCTAAAAGCAGATGGGACATAAAATTGCTCTTATCCTGTTTTTAGTGATGAATATTTAGGTGTTAGCTGCAGCATGGGAGATGTCTTATTCTCATATGAAACTAAGAGATGCCAAAACATCTGCTACATTTGGGTGTCTGAATTCCTACTTCACACTGAGAAGGCAGGCTCTCTCTGCAGTCCTTTCTTCCAACAGTAGGTTGCATGACCTGTCTGCCAATGGAGTTTCTCTAGTCCACTAATGTTTGAGAGACTCCTGCTTTTGCTTATCGAACATTTATGGCTTCTGTCACTCTGTGTTCCAGACCAAATGTGAAATGCCTTTTCCTCACACCAGATATGCAGACTTAAGGTTCTTTGCTTTTATTATTTGTTTTCATTTTCTATGCTTTCTTCTGTTTCAAGACAATTTAATTCTAACTATATATTTGCCTGAAAAAGAATGCAGTATTTTATTAACTATTCAACAAGAGAAATGCAATCATAATTAGTCCTGTATTACACAGGAGCTCAATTATAACAGCCGCCACCAATGAGAGCAATTAAAAAAATGCAGCGTATCCAGACAATGGATTATAATTCAACCATAGAAATGAATGAAGTCCTGATACATACAACATGGATGAACTTTGAAAACATTATACTAAGTGAAAGAAGCCAGTCACAAAGACAACATATTGTATGATTACATTTATGTGAAATGTCCAGAATAATAAAATTCGTAGAGACAGAGGGTAATTTAGTGGTTGCCAGGGCTGGAGAAGGGAGGAATGGGGAGTGGCTTCTTAACAGGTTGAAATGATGAAGCTATTCTATAATTAGATAGTGGCAAGAGTTGCACAACTCTGTGAATATACTACAACCCACAGAATTATAAGCTTTAAGAGAGGTGAATTCTATAGTATGTGTATTATACCTGTCAACCGATGGTCATTGGAGTCAATTTGGGGTGCAGTGGAGAAGAAAACTTTATTCCATGCAGACAGCTCAATTGTGATATGGAATGGCTATGAGAATAGCATAGCTATGGTACAATTCAATTATGAAGTGGCACAGCTGTAGAATAGCATGGCTGTGAGGAAGCCCTAGGGTGAGGCAGCCATGGGGCTAGACTGCTCTGCTCTTCGGTGTCTTCAATGTTTCAGTTCCACCCAGGGAAACAGTCTATTGTGGAAAGGGAAAACTCACTCCCCAAGCTAGAGGGGAGCTGACTTGTATAGACAGAAATCCCTGCCTCTGGTCCCTGATTGGTCCATTCTCATGCAAATGAGGGCTGCAGATCTTCCTAATTTGATTGGTCCAAACGGCACTGTCCTGATTGGTCAGAATGGAGCTGCCTTGATTGGTCAGTAATGATGCCAAGGGGATATATGTGCAGCTACGATTGGCAGAGGGAAGTCTCAGTTTTACTAATTGAAATAGGATTCTAGGAACTCCTTTATAAGAACTGGCTCACATGGCAGGAACACAGTGCAGGAAGTCAGTTCAGTGCAGGCTTCTCCCTGAAGTAAAGTTTATATAAGAGCCCCTGTGTAGAAATTATTGCTCGAGTGTTTTTTAAATTTGATCCCAGTTAGCCACCAGGAGCCCTTCTAAGTAGGTATCTTCTTTCCTAGGGTGCACATATCTCAATAATGCTGTTATGTTAAAAAAAATTAATGAATGAAATTATAATTAAAACAAGAGAGCAACAGAATTGGGATCTTCTTGAAATACCACATGCCTTTCAGGTGTGAGAGCTGATGATGTGGGTCCACAGTCTGACATTTTTCCTCAACTTTTCAGGTGATGTGTTGATGTTACTCCAACTGAGTGAGGATACTGTAAACCTTGGCGTTAGATATACCTGGGTTCAAATCTCACCTACTTCTCATCCTGGCTGGAGTATCTTTTCTGTTTGTATTTTGGTCATCTACTGTTATGACTTAGCACCTTGTGGAATGTGAAAGTCACCACCAGATATGTGACCCCAGGCTGAATCTCTGAGGCTACTGGGGATTTATTTTCATGGTGAAGAATTGACGAGTTTCAGTCTTATACAGACCAGAAAACCTATGTTTCCCAACTTGCTGTGAGAGAATCCATCTTTCAGAGAGCAAGCTTAAATAATCCCACCTCCTGAGACTTCTCTATGAAATCAGATTGTCAATTTATCAGTTAGCAGCAAGGAATCCTATTCTTAGGGACTGAGGACATGAGCCTGTGTGACCCTACACACCCTGAGCCTATAATAAGGCAGCTTTTGAATTCGCAGAGAGAATAAACTATCCCACAGGCCTGTTTGGATTTTTTGTTTTAAAATGTTTTTGTTCATACGAGCCAGCATGTTACCCTTTGATTTTGTAGGCCTTCCATCTCTCAAGGTAGCTTCTGTTTGGATATGTGAAGGTAAATATCTACTGTCTTCTCCAAGTTCTGACAAGAACTTGCAATCATTCATTAACATCATAGAGTTCTGAGCTTATAGACATACAAGGTAGCTCCCTTGGTTTTCTTATCTATACAGAAAGCACCTCATAGGCTTGTTAGACAATAGTCTGATGCTTTGGGTTCCTTCTCCAAGAACCAGGCCCCAAGACAAGATTTGAGAGCATCAGTAAAGAAGCAGGGAAGTGAGACAGGAAGGGAAGGTTTTAACGAAGGGTACATTATGCATTATACTGGGGCCTGTGGAAGAGTGTGCAGGACACCCTCCTCAGACTGTCCCACCCAAGGAACAAATATGTTGGGTGTTTATTCACCAACTCATTATCTATTATTGGCTGAAGCTGCACCAGAGGCCTTACCCTCTGGCCTGGTCTATCTGAGCCAAGATGGTGTATCAGTCCCTGGAACAGTACAAACCAGGGCATGAAGTACAGAATCCATGGATTCGATTCACCTGGTATATGTAAATTTATCATCATCCACTTCTCAACCATTGTTTCCTATCTTGGTAAACAGCACTTCAGTCTGCCAGGGGCCTGGGCTAGAAGCAGGGATGCTTCATCCTCACATTCTCCACCCCTATTCTCATTATGCACATTAGAGGAGGCACCTAGGCCTGTTGATTCTGCCTTCCACATGCCTCTTAGACCACACACATCTCTCCATCCACAACCCTTCCTAAGATCCATCCACCATCATCTTGACCAGGATCCCTGCTTCCAGCTTTGTCAGTTGCATTTCCGAGGGCCTCTCCTCTCCATCCTGCTCCTGATGTTGTCAAGACAGGCTCCAGTGCTCTCACCACCATTTCCACCCTCTCGTTTCTCCCAACCTTCTGCTCCATTCAGCTCAACTAGACTCTTTCCTGCTTGTTCCCTGCCTCAGAGCCCTAAGTCATTGACTTGCTGTTCCCTCAACCTGGAACATCTTCTCCCTCAGTTTTGACCCTAAACTTTACCTCCTCCAATCCCTTCAGGTCTTACCTTAAATGACATCTCTACAAGAGGCTCTTTCCAAATCTCCAGACCAGGTTATTGTGCCTGGTTATTGTGCTTATTCCCTCAAGGCAGGCTTCTCCTTGTCTAGAGCACTGAGCATACTTTAGTCCTTGTTCAAAGAAGATCTTATTTCTGTACTGGGCTGAGCGTCCTGGCCAGATGGCCATCTGATCACCGCACTCCACTTTCAAGCTCAGCACAATGCCCATACACAGTTGGTGCCCACTAAATGCCTGTCAGGTGCATGCACAGAAGTGCCTAGTATATGCTTGCCATATGCTAGGCACTGGATACATGCCAACTTTCTTCCTTCTCTGGTTTTGGAGAAAGGAGTTCAAATTCTCTGTTTTGAAACTTTTACAAATGATGTTGCATTTGGGGTTGAGGCCACCTCTTCTCAGGGCCACAGTCCACTCTGGAGAGCTGGCTTTTGTCCCCCTGGAGCCTGACTCTCCAACCCTGGGGTGGTTTTTCACTTGTGCTGAGAGATGATTGTTATTACTTGGGTGTGGGGGTTATTTTCTGGTCAGATTTAGAAAGCCTCCAACATCCAGATTCATAGAAAAATGGTGCTTCAATTATCTTTAGATATTATTTTTAATAAAAATAAGCTATTATCTTTAAATAAGATCATAGTAGTTTGCTGATGTTTACTGCTGGCTTAAGTGTAAATACCTCCTAGATGAGAACAGAATGACAGCTCTTTGTGCCAAAGGAAGTTCTAGGAAATTGCTTGATGAAAGTCCAAACCTCATCACCAAAAGTATAGAATTACATTTTTTCCCCTATACAATATAAAGTTTCTGGCTGTAATAGCTTTTTTCTAAATGAAAGGTTTATTTATAAATCAGAAAAATCCACTAGTCTTCAATAACTTAGTCTGGCAGCTGAACTTTTAAATTACTCATCTCTCTAAGTAACTAAACAAGTAATTTATCTTGACTGTTAAAGAAGAAATTTTTTTTCATTAGTGAAGTTCTTGGCACACACAGTTGAGGATCCATGTGTAGCCTATATTATCAAAATATTATTAATTATTCATCAAGCACTTGTGGACTCCATGAATGATCTAGGACTCATCACCAGAATTGCAAAGATAGTTGAGCTTCTGTCTTACCTGGAGGAGTTCACAGACCAGTTGAGGCAAAACCCTGTCAAGGTGAGTCACAGAGGACCATGGTAGGTGGTGTCACAGAGGCCTGACCTGGATACTGCTCTATGATGTATGTGATATCTGAGCAAGGGCCATTTATGGAAGCTAATGGGAAGAGAGCAGAAGCAGGAGAGTGCGACAGACCCAGGTAGGCTCAGCACATGCAGAGGCCAGTTTAGAACAGACATTTGTCTCCATGAAAGTGAGAAGTTGGGCAGCCTGAATTAGTGCATGGGGCTGAGCTGAGTGGTCAGTGAGGTTGGAATGGGACATCAGGAGCAGTCTCAGCCTTGTAGTCCAACTTGAGTATGGATAATGGGCTGACATGAGCCTCTCAGGAGAGACATGATCAGAAGTCCTTGCATGATTTTCATATCAATGGACCTGGGGAGGGATTTGGCAAGTGTTCATGGACTCAAATATTGTTCATAATTGTTGTATAAAAATGAACCAGCAAGAATAAATTTGGAATATTTTTAATAAATATCTCTATTTTTGGTGTATTTGAAAAATTAGAAGTGGCTACATGGAAACGTATTGTGATTCTAGCACGGGTAGAGGCAGCAGGAGTCAGGAGCCAGCAGCTGCCCCTTCAGGCTGGTGGTGATGTACCCTGGGCCATCCTGCCTGTGTATCCTGCCTGGCCCTGGGGGCCCTAGGGACTCTTGATCTGAATACCCCTGAAAAAGGTTTTCTGAGTGGCCTAAATGTAAGGGATGTCTCTGAGGAAAAACAACAGAACTGGTGACTGGATATTATAGAAGGAAAGGAATAAAGAGTTAAGAATGGCTTTTGAACTTGGGAGATTAAAGGGATGGGCTCTGTGGAGAGTGATTTTGAACCTAGGTTCAATGGCAACAGAAGCACCAAGAATCAAATTCCAAACAAACTGAAAAATTAATAAAAAAAATGAGGAGGGAGAGGAGACCAATAATTCAACCCCCAGCCCTTCTCCCAACTCTCTTATTCTCCTCCACTCATTCTTCGTTATTATCTATTTTGGTGGGTTTTCTATTTCTGGGTGGCTCCTCTGCCTTTGAAGAAGTTCATAACTATTTTTCCTTAAACTATTTTTTAGAAACAGTTTCAGGTAAATCCTCACCTCTTTGACCTGAGTAACAACAGTAGTCAGGGCCAACTGTTGTTGTTGCCTTTACTTCCTTCTGGATGAGCCCTGACTCTGCCTCCAAATTCAGGAACCTCAGTCTCTCTGTGAATAAGCCACACTCAACTTGTGATACTTCAAAACACCCAAGCAAACAAGGCCACCAGTTGTCCTAACTCTCAGGGGACCCAAGTCAGTGTGCCCAGGTCATAGGGGCTGTTCAGTGAGTACTATGCATTTGGCCAGGAGTTCTTGGGCTTTTTGAAGATGACCTCAGGCCACACAGCCACCCCAGTGTTAGAAACTCAGTCTATAATTCATAAATATCCTTACCCAGGTGATCTCAGCTGAACATAGTCTTCTGGAAAGTGAGGGACCACACACAGGCTGGAAGAATGATTGTATTTGAGTGCACCTGCGTTCATAACCTTCTGCCTCCCTGAAACCTCCATGCAAGACCCCATTAGATAAAAGGAAAGTGCTCAGAGTGTGAAACAGTGCTTCCCAGCAGGGTCTCCAGGCATCTGTGCCCCTCAGGAAGGCCTCTGTTGTCTGGTATGACAGCAGCACTCAGTGGCTGGGTCTTCCAGCCACTGAAGTAGCTACTCAGGTTGCCTCTTTATGATTTGTTTGTGAGAGATGAAATACACAAAACACAGGAATCTTAATTAGTGCTCTCTTATTTCATGCCACCCTAGAGGTTCCCACAGGGTACCTAGCTGAGTATTAAAGAAGTACATTGTGCCTCAAGCCAGATCACCAGTGTTTACTGTGCTTTCTCTTGCACCCATTCCTCATGCTGTCCACAGATCTATCTATTCACAGTCCGCTCAAGAGTCTTTCTTTAACAATGCCCATTGTTTATTACAGTAAATGTTTTATCTGTACATTAGCATTCAAGACCCTCCGAACAAGACTTCTGCCCATTTTCAACTTTATCTCATATTTCTTCACTGCTAGAATTTTCCTAAACATTACCTATATACATCTGTGCCTCTTTGCCTTTGTTTCATGCTGTTTCCTCTGCCTGAAATATCTTTCTTATACATCTTCACCTGTCAGTTTTTTGAAAAACACTTTATTATAGAAATTTTCAAACATATATAAAAATAAAGAAAATTGTGTAAGATACCCCATGTACCAACTCCACTGATTATCAACAGATGGCCAATCTTGTTTTCTCTGTAACCTATCCACTTCTCCTCACTATACAGATGATTTTTTTAAAAATTTCAGATATCATACCATTTTATCTGTAAATATTTTAGTATGAAAATCTTAAAGTATGAAGCTCTTTTTAAATCTTCACCATATACTTTAAAAATTAAGAATACCTAAAATAAATTATAAGAACTCTTTAGTATCATCAACTATCAAGACAGTGCTCTAATTTCTCCAATGTCCTAATATATAAATGTATATGAATATATGTGTATAAGTATATAGGTACATTTCCATATAATATGTATGTATGAGTATATGTACATGTATATGTGTGTACATATATATGTATATATACTCATACATACCTATATACATATAAAAAAATTCAGTTTGTTTGAATTAGATCCAAATAAGATTAATATATATAATTAGTTACTAATGTCTTCTAAGTCTCTAATCTATAGAACCTTTCTCTATCTCACTCCCTCTAAGTTTCTTAATTCTTACAGATTCTGGGGATTTTTTGTAGAGTTGTCCACATTCTGGATTTTACCTGGTTGCAGACATATGATGTCATTTGACATGTTCTCTAAATTTTCTAAATTGTTATTTATAGTGAGAGATATGAATAAAATAAGGTTGTATTTTGTTTTGTTTTGTTTTGTTTTGTTTGGCAAGAAGACTTCATGGGAAATGGCATGAATTCTCATCAGAAGGCATTGTATTTATTCTTGTCATTCTAGTAGAAATTGACAACTACCAGCCCTAAGTAATATCTCTCTGGTGATTTTGATTATAGCTTATATTCATTCGGATTTCAAAAGATAACATTCCACCAGTTCTTTCATGTCAGCTTACCTACGGCCTTTAAACTTGAAGTTTAGTTTGACTAGATATAAAAGCCTTAACTCACATTTTATTGCCTTGAGTACCTTCAGTACATCACTCCATTGGCATCTGTTATAAAGCATTTTTGTTGACAAGTCCGACAACAATGGGATTTTCTTACTCTTTTGAGTGACACAGGCATTTTTTTCCTTGAATAACACCAAAGGTGTTTTACGTATCTTTGTTTTTTCTTTAAAGTTTAGCAGATTTACTATAATATATATCATGGTTGGTCATTCTGGGTCAGTTACTCCAGGCACGTATTGTACACTTTTACATTAATTCCAGGAAAGTTTTCTTTTCTTTTTTTAAATTAATTTATTTATATTTATGGTGATTTTCGTTAACTAAATCCAATAAGTTTCAGCTGTACACTTTAACAGTAAGACATATATATATTTACACTATGTGTTCACCTTCCATAGTTAGATTTCTTACTGTCACCACATATATGACCCCCTTTACCCGCTCTATCTCCCCCCTTACCCCTCACCCCTACCCTCTGGTAAACCACTAGTCTATAGTCCATGTCTGTAAGTCTCAGTTTGTATGTCCTGTTTCTTTGTTGCTTTTAGGTTTATATCCCACATATAAGTGATATCATGTGGTTTTGAACTTTTTCTGTGTGGCTTATTTCACTTAGCATGATTATTCTAGGTTTATCCATGTTGTCACAAATGGCATTATTTCATCTCTTTATATGGCTGAGTAATATTCCATTCTATATATGTACCACAGCTTCTATAGCCAATCATCAATCGTAGGACACTTTGGTTGTTTCCATGTCTTGGCAACTGTTAATAATGCTGTTATGAACATTGGTGTGCAAATATGTTTTCTGATATGGGTTTTCAAGTCTTTGGGGTAAATATCCAGTAGAGGGATTGCTGGATCATATGGTAGATTAAATCCTAGTTTTTTGAGGAAACTATACTATTTTCCATAGTGGCTGTACCAATTTGCAGTCCCACCAGCAGTGTATGAGGATTCCTATTTCTCCACATCCTCTCCAGCATTTGTTATTACTTATCCTGTTGATTATAGCTATTCTAACAGGTGTGAGAGGGTATCTCATTGTGGTTCTGCTTAGCATTTCCCTAATAGCTAACGATAATGAGCATCTTTTCAAATGTTAGTTGACTATTTATATGTCCTCTGGGGAGAAGTGTCTGTTCAGATCCTCTGGCCATTTTTTTATTGGATCATTTGCTTTTTTTGTTCTTACTGAGTTGTATGAGTTCTTCGTATATTTTGGATATTAGGCCCTTGTCAGTGGCATTGCATGCAAATATATTTTCCCATTCAGATAGTTGTCAATTTACCTTGTTGACAATTTCTTTTGCTGACAGAAGCTTTTTAGATTGTTGTAGTCCCATTCATTTATTTTTGCTTTTACTTCGCTTGCTTTTGAGATCAAATTCATAAAATCCTCTTTAAGTCCAAGGTCCTTGAGTTTTGTTCCTATGTTTTCTTCTATGCATTTTATTGTTTCAGGTCTTATTTACAGGTCCTTAATCCATTTTGAATTAATTTTGGTATGAGGTGATAGACAACACTCTAGTTTCATTCTTATATAGGTGGCTTTCCAATTTTACCAGCATCATTTATAGAAGAGGCTTTCCTTTTTCCACTATATGTTTTTGGCTTTTTTTGTTGAAAATTATTTGCCCACATAAATATGAGTTTCCTGCAGGACTCTCGATTCTGTTCCACTGATCTTTGTGTCTGTTTTTCTGCCAATACCATGCTGTTTCAATTACCGTTGCTTTGTAGTATAATTTGAAATTGGGCAGAGTGAGGCCTCCAGCCTCATTCTTTTTTCTCAGGATGGCTTTAGCAAGTCAGGGTCTTTGGTGCTTCCATACAAATCTGATGATTCTTTGTTCTATTTAAAAAAATGCCGATGGGATTTTAACGAGGAATGCGTTAAATCTGTATAATGCTTTAGGTAATATGGTCATTTTAACTATGTTGATTCTTCCAATCCAAGAACATGAAATATCTTTCCATTTTCCATTTCTTTGTATCTTCTTCAATTTCTTTTAATACGGTATTGTAGTTTTCATTATATAGGTCCTTCACATGTTTCGCTAAATTCATTCCTAGGTATTTTATTCTTTTTGTTGCAACTGCAAAGGAATTATTTTTTCAAACTTCTTTTTCTGACAGTTCATTATTAGAGTATAGAAACACTATGGATTTTTGAATGGCGATTTTGTGTCCAGAAACTTTACTGTATCTTTTTATTGTTTCTAGTAGAGTTCTCGTGGAATCTCTAGGATTTTCTATTTAGAGAATCATGTCATCCACAAATAGCGACAGTTTGACTTCTTTGTTTTCTATTTGGATGCCTTTTTTCTCTTTCTCTTACCTGATTGCACTCACTAGGACCTCTAATGTTATATTGAATAACAGTGGCAATAGTGGACAGCCTTGTTTGTTCCTGATCTTAGAGGGAACGTTGGCTAAGGGTTTGTCATATATAGCTTAAGTATAATGTTGGCTAAGGGTTTGTCATATATAGCTTAAGTATAATGTTGGCTAAGGGTTTGTCATATATAGCCTTTATTATGTTAAGGTACTTTCCTCGTATACCAATTTTTTAAGTGTTTTGATCATAAATAGATGCTGTATCTTGTCAAAGGCTTTTCTGCATCTATTGATATGATCATATGATTTTTTTTAATTTCTTTATGTGGTATATCACATTAATCGATTTGCATATATTGAACCATGCCTGAGCCCCTGGAATGAAACCCACTTGATTGTGGTGTATAATCTTTTTAATATGTTGCTGTATTTGGTTCACTAGTATCTTATTTAGGATTTTTGTATCTGTGTTCATGAGAGATATTGGTCTGTAGTTTTATTTTTTCATGTTATCCTTACCAAGTTTTGGTATCAAAGTAATATTGGCCTCATCAAGTGAGTTGGAAAGCATTGCCTCCTCTTCGATTTTTTGGAAGAGTTTGAGAATAGGTATTAAATCTTCTTTGAATGTGAAGCCATCTGGTCCTGGACTTTTACTTTTTGGTAGGTTTTTGATGATTATTTCAATGTACAGATTGCTGATCGGTCTATTTAGATTTTCCAGTACATCTTGATTCAGTCTAGGAAGATTGCGTCTTTCTAAGTACTGGTCAGTTTCTCTTAGGTGATTAAATTTGGTGTTATGTACTGTTTCATAGTATTCTTGAATGATCCTTTGCATTTCTGCGATGTCATTTGTAATTTCCCCTCAATCATCGCTGATTTTATTTGTGTCCTTTCTCTTTTTTCTTTAGTGAATCTAGCCAGGGGTTTGTCAGTTTTATTAACCTCAAAGAACCAGTTCTTTGTTCCATTTATTTTTTCTATTACTTTTTGTTTGTTTGTTTGTTCGTTTACCATATCATTTATTTCTGCTCTAAATTGATTATTTCTTTTCTACTGCTGACTTTAGGTTTCAATTTGTTCTTCCTTTTCTAGTTTTTTAAGATGAAGTATTAGGTTCTTTATTTGGGTTCGTAGTTCTTTTTGGAGATAGGCCTCTAATGATATGAGCTTTCCACTTTTGACTGTGTTTGCCATGTCTCAAAAGTTTTGTTATCTTGTAGTATCATTATCATTCATTTCTATGTATCTCTTGATCTCTCTTTTTATTTCTTCTCTGACTCAGTTATTCTTCAGTAGCATGTTGTTTAATCTCCATATATTTGTGCTTCTTCCTTTCTTTTTTGCAGTTGATCTCTAGTTTCAAAGCACTATGATCAGAGAATATGGTTGGTAAGATTTCAACCCTCTTATATTTGTTGAGACTATCTTTGTGTCCCAGTATGTGGTTGATTCTTGAGAATGTTCCAAGTGCACTAGAGAAGAATATATAGTGGCTGTTTGGGGATGGAAGGCTCTGTAAATTTCAATTATGCCCAGTTGGTGTAATGTGTCATTTAAGGATGTTATTTTCTTATTGATTTTCTGTTTAGATGATCTGTCCATATCCGACAGTGGGATATTTAGGTTCCCTCCTACAAGTGTTTTGGTCTGTTTCTCCTTTTAGTTCTCTTAGTAATTGCTTTACATATTCCCAGGATCCCTGATTGGAAGCATAGATATTAATAAGTGTTATGTCTTCTTTGTGCATGTTTCCGTTTATTATTATGAAGTATCTTTCTTTACCTTTTTTATTTTGAAGTCTATTTTGTCTGATATTTCTCTGAATGTCATTTGCTTGAAATATCATTTTCCACCCTTTCACATTGGTCTCTATTTGTCTTTGGAGCTGAGCTGTATCTCCTGGAGGCAGCATATGGTTAGGTTTTGTTTATTGATCCATTCTCCAGCTCTGAATTTTTATTGGTGAATTCAGTCCATTTACATTTAAGGTGATTATTAAAATATGAGGTGTTCTTATAGCCATTTATCTTTTGCTTTCTGGTAGCAGCAGTGTTTTCATTGCTTCCTTGGTCTTGTTTTTCTGCTTTCTTTATTTTGGTTGGCTTTTGCAGGTTTTCCCTCTGGTCCTTCTTGTTTTATGCTACGTACTTCAGTTCTGAATCTTTGGTGTGTGGTTATCATATGAAAAGGATAGTTGTATATACACAGTCATTCGTTTACTTCTGTATGTGCCTTATCTCCATTCCCCTTTGTGCATTTAGATCTTTGAATCCTTCCCTTTTCAGTCATTGTCCCAATTTGTCCCTATGTATGCTGAACATTCATTACTATCTTGCTCTAGCAATTCTCTTACTATTTTTTAAGCTTTTCATGCTCTGTTCTTAGTAAGGTTTGCAATCCTCTGATTCTATTTGCCTGATAGTCACCTTACTCCTAATTATGTATTATTTTTGTCATTTTGTTTTAGTTGAGCTGACCCTTTTCAATATTTCCTGTAGTGCAGGCCTCATAGTGGAGAAGTTCCTCAATTTTTGTATGTCTGGAAAGGTCTTAATTTCTCCTTCATATTTAAAGGAGAGCTTAGCTGGATACATTATTCTAGGCTGGTAGTTCCTTTCACTTAATAGTTTAACTATTTGATTCCATTCCTTTCTGGCTTGTAAGGTTTGCGCTGAGAAGTCCAATGATAATCTAATGGGTTTTCCTTTATAAGTTACCATTTTTTTCTCCTTGGCTGCCCTGAGAATTCTGTCTTTGTTGTTGATAGTTGATAATTTTAATACGATGTGTCTTGGAGAAGGCCTTTTTGGGTTGAGATAATTGGGTGTTATGTTGATTTCTTCAATTCCAAGCTCCAGCTCATTCCTTAGATTTGGGGAATTCTCATCAACTATTTGTCTGAAAATGCTTTATAGTCCCTGCTCCTTTTCCTCCCCATTTTGTTTTATATTTCCTCTCCTGATTGTATCTGCTATTTCTCTTTTATTATTTTTCATTCTTCATTTTCCCTCTTCTTCCTTCTGATTTATTTCTAGATTTCTGTCTTTGATATTACTAATATTTTCCTCCATTTGGTCAATTCTATTTCTCAAGCTTGCTATTTCATTTTTGAACTCTTGAAATGTGTGTGTGTGTGTGTGTGTGTGTGTGTGTGCGTGTGTGTGTGTTATCTCTAGAAGATCTATTCTGTTCTTTTTGAGGGTTTCAATCTCCTTGCTCTGCTCATCTAGGTGTTTTTTCAATTACTGAAATTGTTGATATGACTCATTTCTGATCTGAGTTTTTTTCAGAGGTACCATCCTAATTTTCTGTCATTTAAGTCACATATTTCTATGTCTGTAAGCATATTTTCTGTAGATTTTTCTCTTTCTTTCTGAGATGCCTTGTCATCTTGGTTGTTCGTGGTGTTTAATGCACTATTTCTCCACCTGGACATTAGTGGAAATGTATTTTGTTGTTTTTCCCAAGAGAAGATTTATTACATAAAGGTCTCTATTTAGCCTGCTGCAAAGATGCTTTTCTTGTGGTTTCTAGTAGGTGGCATCTAAGCCTCTTGGATCCCTGCTTTATATAAAGCCTTAATAATGCCTTTTTATTTTCTTGTAGATATTTCATCATGCTCGCTATCCTCAGTTTCAGTCCCTGTCAGTGTTAGCAACAGTTTCGGTACCATTTGCTCAGATTCCCCTGAGGCTCTGCAGTGTTTGGTCTCGGAGGACATGGGGGAGAGGCCCTCTTGTTTGGGGGTTGGGAGCTATGTCTCAGCCTCCATTTTTCAACCACTACTGGTAAAAATCAATTGCTGTTTCTCTGACTTCCTGCTTTTCTGCTTTCTGCCCTGATGACTGGGCCATGCCACCAGCTGCATGGAACTCACAACTCTCCCAAGCAGGGCTATTGCTGCACCTTCACCCTCCCCCTCCTCTTGCAGGGATCTCCAGCAGCTGTGAGAGGTAACTTCTTTGTTTCTCCCAGTCCATCATCCTACACCCAGTGTTCTGACCTGTGGTAGCTCTTATGTGCAGATCCCATGCTCAGACTTGCTGGTGTGCAGTTTGGGTGTTTTTTGTTGAATTTTAGATGTTCATCCTATTGTTGTTTCAAGGAGAAAGATCTGAGGATATCTCTCACTCTATCATGTTTCTCCAAAACAGGAAAGTTTTCTTAAATCATAGTTTTAGTATTTGCTCTTATTCATTATTTAACTTCTCTCAGATCTTCTTTTATATGCATATTGTGTTTTCTTTGTCTTTATCCATATTTTTCACTCTCTTTCCAAATATTTTTATGCATACAATGAAGGACACATCTTTAACATTACAATTTCATTCGTTTTGGTAATTGCGCACATCTTCATAGCCTCTATTCTTCCAAGGAATAGAGAGCATCTGCATTACTTTGGGAAGTTCCCTCATGCCCTTTCCACAAAATAGTCCTTCCCACTCTCAGTCAATCAATACTTTGATGGCTTCCACAATATAACATTTTTGTCTACTCTAAAATTTTAAATAAATTTATGTTCATTTTTTTTAATTTAAGATAATTTTCTATTTTCTATGTTCTATTTATTTTAAGGTATGATCCATTATGCTTATTCACTCTTCTATCCTTTCTAGTTTAGCTTTGATTTCTGAAATTACTTTCTCTTTCACTCCTAATTCTTTCCTGAGTTCTGTTCACATCTCTTTCTTTCCCCAGATTACATTGCTTCTGATTTTTCCCCAAAACTGGTTTATGTTGTTCTCTCACAATTTTTATCATCTCCTTTTAGCTAATTTTGAAACACTGGATTTCAGTTTTATGTTGACACGACTTTCTGGTATGTTTATGTCTAATTACTATTACAGTGGTTTATGTAATTGATTTCTTTTTCTTTGCTTCAACTTTTAATATTAGGAACTCATCATTTTATTTCCAGAAAGTACCTAACATAGTGCCTTGCAATAATGAGCAACTGATAAATATATATTTTATTGAACTGAAACCTAGCTGATTGTGATCAATGAGATTTTTTTTACTGCCTTGTGGTGTAAGCAATACTGATCTCATAAAATCCCAAGACTTGTGGGCCAAAATATACAGGGACCTTAAAACTCTTGCTCAACTTCTTTATTAACAATTCTATTTTCAAAAACAAGTTACCCAAGATCATACATTTATTTAGTAGGAAAACCGAGGCAAAATTCTTGATTTCCTGACAATTACTATAGTGTTCTTTGTATCATGACAATCTCAAAGTAAAGGAAAATGTTTTCTATGTAATATAAAATTTGTACAGATATTCCATACCTACTTTTTATCTTTGCTTTTCTTTCACAGTCTCTATCAGTTTTCTTACCTGTCTGATATTTACCCAAACTTGTGGGCAGGAGGGTTCTTCAAGTAGTGGTACAGAGAGCAAGAACTAGAAAAGGAAGAGTAGTGGGAGATCACACTCAGGAACAAGGAGGCCCCTTTATTTCTTCTCACCCCCCTCCCCCACCCCCGCCGCAACAGCCAGCAGTGGTAAAGCTGCAGGTAAAGCATGAATGGCCAGCGATGCACTTCAAACAGCTTCCTATTCTCAGACTTATACAGACTCAAAGACCACACCCAGAAGATGAAATTGGGAGCTTAGCTATTGGTGCAGCCTAGAAAGAGTTTGTCAACAAAAGGCAACATCATCCTAGGCAGAGCAGAAGATGTTCAAGCAGAAATAAACAATCAAATGAAAGGTTTTTCTCTTCGTAGTCACTGGTTTTGAATATCATAGACTGAAGGGAAAAATACAGAATAAACAAAGTATTATTTGTTATATAATATAACTGATAATATTGCATAATTATATATCTGTTGTAAAGAACCTTA
Organism: Pteropus medius; assembly: GCF_902729225.1. Classification (NCBI taxonomy): domain Eukaryota; kingdom Metazoa; phylum Chordata; class Mammalia; order Chiroptera; family Pteropodidae; genus Pteropus; species Pteropus medius. The sequence goes on along the minus strand of NW_024340695.1, from coordinate 4,804,918 downwards.
GAAGGACAGCACAGTCACTGGGCAAGGTTCCAGAAAGCAATGGTGAGGAGACTGATGGATTACCCCAGCCAGTAGCGGTGCTGAGTCACTCTCTCCATTTTATCTCTGAGCTGCTGAACTCAGGCATGGAAGAAGGCTATTATCAGGTAGGAGTGCATGGAAGTAAACACAAAGGAAATGAATCAAAAGGAATTATGAAGTTAAGGACTATAGATGACAAGCCAGTCTATATTAAAAGAAATATTAAAAGATGCTGCAGTGACAAAAATAAAACTCTGCTAATATCAGTCCTTTTCATTCAGATGTAATCAAAACACATAATTTTCAAAATTGGAAAAATTTATTACAAGAAGAAAATGTTCTTTAAGAATTTAAATTGATATATTCATTTGAATATTTTTAAAACATAGTAAATAATCGGTTTTAAAATGAAGCCAACTTGTAAAACAGGCCAAAATTTTTGCTATAAACTATAGAATTGTGCCCTTAAACTTTAATGTGCAGAAAAATCACTTGTGATCATGTTAAAATATAGATTCTGATTCGGTAGTTGCGAGTGGTATACAAAATTCTGCATTTCTAACAAACTCCCAGGTAGTGATGATGCTTCTGGTTCTCAGCAGGCACATTGGGTGACAAATTATAGAGAGCATCTAAGAGAGCTAAACTGTGCTATAATAGCAGATTCACATTTGGGCCTTGTACAACTCAAGGAGATCACTAAGTAGGGATTATTCTAATCCCATAATACTTGATATTGTTTATTTCGACAAATGTTCACTGAGTACCTGCTATATACCAAGTGCTAGAAAGAGAAAGGTAGCACTGATTCTTTGGTCTTAAGGAGCTCCTGGGCAGAGGCTGGGGCTGGGGGATGGTGGAATGTTGACATTAGTAGCTGTCATTTTGGCAGAGAAAGATACAGCCAGAGCTATAAAAGAACTCATAGCACATGAACACATCAGAAAAAGGGGAGATTACTCTGGCTGAGCAAGAGCATTTGACTCCACTGAGGAGGCAAAATTTGAACAAATGCAACCAAATATCTTTTGTAAGATACTCACAACGGGTCTGGGTAGAAGGAGCTAAGTCTGAGAGAATGAACTAAACTTTAGGAAGATTATTCTAGTCTTGATAGTGCATCCAGCAGATTACAAACCAGATGAGGGGCCTAAGTTTGAGATCAATTCAGCAGCTTCTCTGTGGAAGGAGGAAGATTAGAGAAGTGGAGTGTTTGGACTGGAAATATCTCAATAAGAATATTATGCTAGCTTGGAAGATGATCAAACACAGAGATGATGGTTAAACACATGATATGCCTTGTGTGTTACAGGTGTTCACAAGATCTTGTTAAAATATTTTAATTAATGGTTTTAGTTCTCAGATTGTGAATGTGCCTCCAGAACTAAATACTTCTTAGTGCCAGTGTGTTTTTTGACACAATGTAACATTAATAATACCCACCAATTTCTCAGTACGTATACTGTAGTTTGACTCATTTGTCAACTCTATTAAAATGTTATTTTCCAATTAGTCACAAATGTGTTTTCTCTGTTTCCCCTCCTTTGATCAGTCTGAAATTGTAGATTCCTGTAGATACCATCGAATAAAGCAGTTATACTGTAAGAAGTTTCTTAAATCTCCTAGAAAGCCAGAGCACCCAAAGTCTCCAAGAGAGAATATTTTCCTTCATAATAGTTATTAACTTGCAAAAAGGAAAAACCTGAGGAAATTCATTCTTTATCTTCAAAAAATTTAAGCTTGGTTTCTTTTTTCTTCCCTTTCTTTCTTTCTTTCTTTCTTTCTTTCTTTCTTTCTTTCTTTCAACGTTTAAAACCATAGAAAAGAATACAATCTAGGAAGAAATAATTTAGAGGACTTATTATCTGCATCCCAAATGTGTAGATGTTTCTCTAAGTCAAACACCACAGAGGCAAGGAAATTTCTAGTCTGATATCTGTGGCTGTGTTGCAAGGCCAATAGGCATGTATGAGTGTTAAGCTAATTCTAATACCTATATTAGAATGTAATATTCTAGAATGTGCATGTGAGTATTTCCTCAGATGGGGGATTTTGTCCATATATAGTACTAATGGTATGGACCTTCTCTTCATTTATCTTCAAAATCTTTGTGGGATGTCATTCTAAACCCTTTTTCCCTTGGGTGTGTGGTTTTAGCTTGAATGAATAGTCATAGACCTGGGAAGACTCCACCCTTATTACAGATTTACAACCTTAATTTCCCTGTGGATTGTTCCAATGTTAATGTGATTGAGTTTCCCCATGACTCTCAGGATGTCTGCTGGCAATCGTATGTTTCTCTAGAGCTGCAGTAGTTCTAATTCCTGCAAAGTCTCCATTTAGAAACAGACTTTACAGAGATGCAAATAATCAATTTCTGGTTTACTTTGGCTTACTGCTCTGATAGAGCCTTTCTAAAATTGATGGAATAGATAGGACTGGAATATCATCTGACTCTCCTAGCTGACATTATCAGCTGACTAGTACACAACACAAGGGTCTGGATGATTAGCTCTTTTTTGGGTGTGATATTCTTTTCTCATCTCTGTTTCTATCTTCTCCAGGAGACATGAGTTCCATGAGGCAAATGTGACCCTGGAATCCTACCTTCTAGCGTTGTACCTGGTTGGGGAGAGAAAGCACCATGGATGGCATAATTGAACAGAATAGTGTGCTGGTGCACAGCAAAATCAGCGATGCTGGCACAAGGAATGGCTTAATTAACACCAGAAATTTCATGGCTGAGAGCAGAGATGGCCTGGTGTCTATTTACCCAGCACCCCAGTACCAGAGCTGCCGAGTGGTGGGCAGTGCAGCATCGGCCACCTTGGACGGCAGCAGGAACGAGACAGTCCAGCAACTGCTAGACCCCAACACCCTTCAGCAGTCAGTGGAATCCCACTACCGTCCCAACATCATACTCTACTCGGAAGGCATGCTGCACTCCTTGGGGGATGGCGTGGCTGCTGACTGCTGCGAAACCACCTTCATCGAGGACCGGTCACCCACCAAAGAGAGCCTGGAGTACCCCGATGGGAAGTTCATTGACCTCTCAGCTGAAGACATCAAAATCCACACCCTCTCCTATGATGTGGAAGAGGAAGAGGAATTCCAGGAGCTGGAGGTCAGAGGATGTGTTTGTCATAGGCCTTCGAGAATGGGGCAAAGGTTTTGGTGAGAACCCATGAGTGACTGGCAAAAGTGAGGGAATGAAACTAGTGTGTGATAATGCAGAAACTGAAACATTCTTGGTACCCTTTAACTCTTGAATATGTGTGGAAAATGAAAGGAATGAAGAGAAACTAGATCACCAAGACCTAGTGAGGGCTTAAGCAGGGATTCTGATCAGAAATGACCCAAAGTAATAGCTCTTAAGGTAGGGCCACAAGTGGATTTAAAGATTGTCAGCACTGGTAGGTCACTTGGGGATATCCAACAACATCCAAACCACAGGAGAGAGGGGTCATTGGCAAAAGCGAGCAAGGTGAGAGAGGGATATGTGGTCTTAGGACCACAGAAGACTAAAAGAGTATGTGTGAGACAATTTGGGAAGTATTTTTGCTGCAACATATGTGTGGTTTCCTTAATTTGGCATTCCAAAGTTTCTACTAAGGGATCACTGATATAGCTAAAACATGTTGGAAGAAATAGTAGAAATTAATAGCCTAAAGAGAAGATGAGTTGAATTATTCCAGGAGTCAATTCTTCAGTAGACTGGAGGGCAAAAAGGGTGTTTGGACTACATTCTCAGAAATGTGCATATTGGACACAGTATAGCATGGCACAGCAACCTCTGGTTATACAACTCATCCCTTCCCCTTCCATGCAGCCTCCCCACATGGAAGGGCAAGAGTGAGCTGCACAGATTTAAACAAAAGCCACATGTTTCTCAACTAGAAGGTGGGTACTCAAGCTTGAGGAAGTAATTTCACTTCTGTGAGAGTAGAAGGTATTCCTCCAGGATGTGAGTGGCAGAAAGAGAAGGTCCAGATTTTCAGTCAGTTTGGAGAAGAAAGACCTTCAGGAGGAAGTGTGTGGTCAAAGGGAATGAAGTCTGTATTTGGCTAAGGTAGGTAAAAATATTTTGCAGGTTAAAGGGAAATGTTAAGTGCAAAGGATGAAGGATCAGTGCTGGGGAGCTGTCTAAGGCAGACAAAGACATTCATCCAAGCATATGTGCAGAAGTTCTGGCCTTTGGTGAGAAGTCAGCATACTTCTTGTCTGAGAGAGAACGGAAGGGTAGAAAGAAGGTTAATGAACTAAAATGCTCTGGATTGTATAAAAACTTTTTAGTTTGATGTAGTCCCATTTGTTTATTTTTTCTTTTGTTTCTCTTGCCCAAGGAGATATATCTGAAAAGAAATTCCTGTTAGTAATATCAGAGAGTTTACTGCCTATGTTTTCTTCTAAAAGTTTTATGGTTTCAGGTCTTACATTTAAGTCTTAACCCATTTTGAGTCTATTCTTGTATACAATGTAAGAAGATGGTCCATCTTTTTTTTTTCCTTGTATCTGTCCAATTTTCCCAACATCATTTATTTAAGAGACAGTCTTATTCCATTGTATATTCTTACCTCCTTTATAATATATTAAGTGAGCGTATAGACATGAATTTGTTTCTGGGCTCTCTATTTTGTTCCATTGATCAATGTATCTGTTTTTATGCCAGTACCATGCTGTTTTTATTACTGTAGCCTTGTAGTATAGTTCGATATCAGGTAGTGTGATACCTCCAATTTTGTTCTTCTTTCTCAAGAATAGCCAAAGGAAACCATCAACAAAACAAAAAGACAACCGACTGTTTGGGAGCAGATATTCACTAATTATACATCTGATAAGGGGTTAATATCCAAAATTTATGTAGAAATTATACAAAAAAAGAAACAATCCTATTAAAAAATGGGCAGAAGACCTGAACAGATACTTCTCCAAAGAGGAAATACAGTTGGCTAACAGACATATGAAAAGATGCTCAAGGTCACTAATCATCATAGAAATGCAAGTTGAAACCACAATGAGATATCACCTCACACCTGTCAGCATGGCTATCATCAATAAATCAAAAAACGGCAAGTGATGGCAAAGATGTAGAGAAAAGGGTACCCTCATACATTGTTGGTGGGATTGCAAATTGGTACGGCCGCTATGGAAAACAGTATGGAGGTTTCTCAAAAAATTAAAAATGGATATACCTTTTGACCCAGCAATTGTCCTTCTAGATATTTATCCAAAGAAAACCAAAACAATAATTTGTAAAGATCTATGTACTCTAATATTCATGACAGCACAATTTACAATAGCCAAGATATGGAAGCAACCTAAATGCCCATCAACAGATGATTGGATAAAGAAATTATGCTTCATATATACAATGGAATATTACTCAGCCATTAAAAAAATGAAATCCTACCATTTGCAATGACATGGATGGATCTAGAGGTTATTATGCTGAGTGAAATAAGTCAGACAGATAAGATAAATACCATATGATTTCACTTACATGTGGAATCTAAGGAACAAAAAAGAAACAAACTAATCAAAAACAGACTCACAAATATAGTGGACAATTTGGTGATAGTTAGAGGGGAGGGGGCTTGGGGGACTAGGAGAATGGGGTGAAAGATTAAAGAAGTACAAATTAGTAGTTGATAGTTGGGCATGAGGATAGGGAGCTCAGCCTCAGCACAGGGAATGCAGTTAGGAATAATACGATGGCTAGGTGGAGGACCAGGGGAGGGAGGAAGCAATTGAGGGAATCATTTTATGAACAATGTATACGTCTAACCAATGTACTGTATACTTAAAACTAATTTAGATAAATAAATTTATTTTAAAAAAACGCTCTGGGTTGAAGAGGAAGGATATGAGAGCCCCATATTGGCTGAGGGTCCAGGGATCCCAAAGAGGCTTGGGGCCATAAGGAGATTGGAGACACTCAGAGCAGTGATGTAGAAGAAGTGACCGTTCTAGAAGAGACTGTTGAAGAAACTGCCAAGCTGCAGTGGGGGTCTGCGTGAAAATTTGTTCATGCCCAAGGCTCCAACATGTAACTATTGTTCAGCAGGTGAGGCTTTTAGCAAAGCAAACTCTGAGCTTCCTACCTGCAAGATGGGGAGGCTGGAGAAAGCAAGAAAGCAGAGGTTTGGAGTAGAATCAGACCCACACCCCCAAGGCCCCAGATTGGGTAGAAGGCCAGTGAAATCATGAAGAATTGATGGGTCAAGGCACCAGAAACGTCAGGATTGGAGTAACAGTGAAAACCAAAAGCAGCTGAAGAGAGTTAGAAGAGAATTTTAGAAATGGGGGTGGGGTGTGGAGTGATGTAGCAATTCCTATGAATGGAGTCAAAATTCAACTGACAAAGAATGGAGAGAAGTTGTTGGCATGAGAGAGGCTGTCTGATGATATCTGTTAAAGAGAATAGAGAGTGTGAGCTCTGGCCATTCTAGAGTTTTGAGAAAGTTGGGAAAGTGCTTTGGCTTCCATTCAAAAAGCCTCTAAGTGTCTACTATTTTCCAAGGTCTAATATTTTTGCTGAAAGCAAAGTATAAATGCTGCTTATCTGCATGAAGTTTGGGAAGCAAATACATAAAAATGCGATTTCAGTATAACACAAGAGTTATGAGGAAAGACTACTCAGTCTACTCTGAGAACATCTAAAGGTGGGGATAAGGATCTGCACTGCATCTTGAGGAGGAGAACCACACTGTCATGCAAGAAGGAGGTGGTAGGAGAATTCTAGTACAGTGGAACATAGTGAGGAGATAAAGCACGGAGGCACCCAACCTGGATCTGCAGGGAACAGTAACTGGTAAAAATTGCTAGGACCTATAGATTATTGTGAGGTCTTGGAGACAAGATCAAAAAAAAAGTAAGGTTCTATTACCAAGGACCTTACCAGCCCTCAAACAGAGACTGGGTGTGGGGAACCATGGAAGGTTTTCAGGCATGAGTGCCATAGTCAGATCTGTATATTCAGAAGCTGTCCTGGCTGCAGAGTGGGTCAAGAGTGTAGGGGAGATGGAGATGAGAGTGAAGGGGATATGGGCTAGGACCAAACCCAATGCCCAGAGCCTATCTGGGGCCTATTTTAAGGGATGGTGAAAGAGAGAATCAGGACAGCATTAAAAATGAATAAATACTTAAAAAGTAAAATTTGCTATTGTTTGGAGATGATAGAAAGGAAGGAGTCAGGCTTCTCTTGTGCAGAGATCTTTCCAATCCCCCAAGTGGCCAAGTTAGCCAGCTGAGGATTTTTAGCTTTTTTATGAGTTTTCAAAAAATCAAACCCAATATATAATACCTACCAGCAGTGAGATGTTTGGAATAGTTATAGATTAAAACAAATTTTTGAATGTCTCCATCATTCCTTTGTCACTTATGTGGGCTTCATTCCTCCCTTCCCTCTCATTATATTCATATACTTTATACCCATTTCCTTGAATAAGTACGTTATGCCAAGGTCAGATGAGAAGATGATCAGCATATTTTATTAGTTCTCAATTAACTTCCATCACGTAGCTTCATAATGAACTAAATTCAAAAGAATTTTATTTCACTTTTCTTAAGACTTGCATGGGCTTCTGATCAAGATTGCAAATAAATACAACCAATATTTAAATTTATTTTTTTTTTTACATAATATGGCTTAATTCACATTTTTGGCAATCAGTTACTGAATTCATTTTGTTGCAACATCTTTCATGGAATGACTTCAGCCAGGTGACAAGGTTTGTGGAACTCCACAAAGATTCAAAAACAACTCAAGTGATGACTGATCATCTTTTAAATTAATGCTAGGAGATGAGTAGCTGGAGTAACAGGCATTTTTAACTGATCATCTTTTAAATTAATGCTAGGAGATGAGTAGCTGGAGTAACAGGCATTTTTAAATGGTTGGTCCAAAGCTCTGACAGGTAGTACAGACTTGTGGAGAGGTGAGGTCTGTTAACCTATCTACCTTTAATGATACAGCAACTGGAATCTTTATCATAATAATAGTACCTACTATATATTAATATTTTTATAGTGACCTCTGACTATAGTAGTAAGATGAATTGTGTTTGCTTATATATCTTAGCCACAGATGGTACACCCAGTGCCATTAAAGGAACAAGTTGTTTAAAATATGCTTCTTAGGCACGTAATAAGACTTTCTGGTTGACATCCAGGTAGCAAACACAGACCAAGAAATGGTTCCTTCCTCTCAGGCTGTAAGAGGAAGAAATCAAGAACCTTCAAGCATTCTGTCGTCTCTGGATGTTGAATTGCCACCTGTTTGCTATGACTTAGATGTTTAAGTTTTCTAGTGCCTTATAGTTTGTATGTATTAATAGTTTGTATTAATAAAGCAATACTGTAACAGAAAAATATATATATATATCCATAGAGGATTTCAGGGGCATCACTTAGAGTAGTTGCTTTGGTCCTTTAAGAATTCTATAAAAACAAAAATATTTTTTCAGCAATATTCTTATGGTATAGCTATGATACTCTTTATTCTGTTTTTCTGCAAATAAAAAAAAAACTAATGACTGGTTAGAAGTGCCATCATACATGCAGTAACTGTTCTAAAATTTATTCTTTTTCCTATTCCATGAAATAATAAAGAGACATGTATCAGTCATCACTTGCTGCATAAAAAATCACTCCAAAGCTTAATGGTTTAAAAATCTACTATGTATTTAACTCAAGATTCTCAAGTTAAACATTTGAGTGAGTCTCAGCTGAATAGTTGTTGCTCTGCTGGTCTAATCTGGGTTTCCTAATTGGTCTGTGTTAGCTGTTGCTCTACTAGACAGCCCTTCTTTCAAATGTTGTCTAATCATTGCCTGGGGTGACAGAAGTGACTAGACCACATGTGACTCATCATCTAGCAGTCATCTTATCACATGGAAGCCATGGTAGGGATTCCAAGAACAGCAAAAGGGAGTGAATCCCAGTGTGCAGGACTTTTCAAGTCTTCGCTTGTGTTACACAAATTATTGCTTATTAACTAAATCAAGTTACATGGCCAAGCCCAAAGTCAGTGTAGAAGGGACTATTTAGGGTAATAGTATTGGAAAGTGCCAACAAATTGGGTGCCAGTATTGTATCATTCTATCACAGAGCAAAAATTTTGGACTATTTGGCATAATTTTTTAAAGACCATTTTATTTAACAGAGTAACAACAGTCATAATTATATTATTATGGAAACAAAAAGCACAGCACATATTGATCTGGAGCTCTTCTCAGAAGGCAGTCCTACTTCAGAAAAAAAAAAAAAAAAGAAAGTCAAACCAATTTTAACTTCTTTGGGAGTTCTACCGGCTCACTTGGTCTGCAGAAAACTACAGTCCTCAGAAAGCCATTGCCTTGGTTAAGAGCAGAGGCCTTTGTCTCCGGAGTTCTTGTTTACCGGGAGACCTGCCTCTTATTTGTCCCCTTATCACTCTACCTGGAGAGGTTCATCTCTAGCATTTATAATGGAGACTTCTCTAATCCAGAGAGGTTTGCTCACCTGATACACATTTTTGCTAGAGCGTATAGAGCTTTCAGTTTGCCTTTGAGGCTGTGGTAGTAACGTGATTGGGTTCTTTTGCTAATTTCAAGAATCTTTATGGAAAGCCCTCAAAAATTATGATTTTCCATGCCCTACACTAAGAGAGTGAGCTGCTAGTCCCAGTGAAGGATCAGTTGTGGTTCATATCAGATAGAGGAGATCACAGGGGCTCTCTGAGGGATTAGCAGGAATGCAGAGATGGCTGCTCATCACTCAGTATGCCTGTACTCAGTATGACTAGGGGACCTCCCTTCAGGGTGCCCTCAGGACACTCTGGCTATGTGAAAAATTGGGCCTGGTACCCCAAAGCTCTAGGGCTTCCTCTCTGGTTTTTCACCAGTGTCATTAAGTTCCTAACTGGCAGCTAAAACCTCAGTCTACAGGAACACCAATAGTAAAAAACCACTTCTTTCTACACGAATAAACTCAGAAATACTGCAGGCACAAGTAATAAAGTAGCTCTGCAAAATATGAAATTTGAGTTTAAAGTTATGAAATGAAGTGGGTGAAGTTCAAGGATAGAAAAGCCTAACAGCCCACTTGTTGTTAGCGAGGCTTATCAGGTGTTAAAAGGCTGATTATTACTCATTCATATGACAATACAAAACCTTTTGGATCCTAGAGCACATGGAAATCATCACTTAGAAACAGTGCTCAAAGGGTTGAGATTTTTCTTCAGCAAAGGAAGAAAGGGGAAAGAAAACACATATTTATGGAACATATACTCTGTGCCAGGCTCTTCATGCACATTTTGCTATCTGATCCTCACATTAACACTGGCATCAGCTACTATTTCTGTCCTACCTTTCACGTGAAGCTTGGCAGGTGTCCAAGGTATCACAGTGTGCTTTGCTCAGGCAGCTCTTTGATCTGAGACATGCTGATTTTAGACTCTGATTTTCTAATAGTGATGCTGTTCTTTCTATATTAGAAAAAATTTTCATGCTAGAATGAATTGCTATTCAAATAAAGCATAAGGAGACAGAGCTGGGCAGTCACGGGACACTTCTTCACTTCTGTGAACCCTCTGCTAGGGCTGTCTAAGGTCTTTGAGTCTGCTTTCTCTTTTAAAACTTGGAACATGTTGGAAGAGATAGAATTTCATAACTTCAATGTAGCACTTACATATGCCTCATTCATAAATATGAACAAAGTAGGGAAGACTCAATAGACATTTGAAAAACCCAAAGCATGAATAAGACAGAACACTACCACCAAAAATATAACAATTGACCCAGAGGAAAAAGAAATAATGCAAATAATAATAGGCAACTTTTTGAAAATTATTTTTAGTATCCCTTCAGAAATTTGAGAGAGCTTGTTTTTGGAAGTGAGGATTTGGGGTTTTGTTTTGTTTGTTTGCCTCATTGCACTGGCTAGGACCTCAAACACAAAGTGGTGAGAATGAATATTTTTGCCTTTCTTCTGGTCTCAGAGAGGGAAGCATTCAGACTTTCATGATAAAGGATAATGTGATGTTCTTAATCGAGTGTAGGAAGTTCCCTTTTATCAGAACTTTGTTAAACAGTTTTTAAAATAAAAATTGGTGTTTAAGTTTGTAAAATGCTTTTTTCTGTGTTTCTTTAGATTATAACGTGTGAGATTTTTTTTGTCCTTTATTCTATTAATATGATCTATTAAATTAACTGATTTGCCGATCCTAAACCATTCTTATATTTGGGGATAAATTCCCCTTGGTCATGGTGTATACTCCTCTTTAAATATTACTGGATTTAATTTGCTAATAATTTGTTGAGAATTTTTATGTCTACGTTCATGAAGGATAATGTTCTGTAGTTTTCTTGTTTTCTTTTTCTGACTTTGGTATGAATGTAATACTGGCCACATAAAATGGGTTAGGAAGTGCTCCCTCCTCTATTTTCTCAAATATTCTGTAAAGTATTGGTTTTATTTATTTACTTACTTACTTACTTACTTACTTACTTACTTACTTACTTACTTACTTACTTACTTACTTACTTACTTATTTTTACATTAGTTTCAGGAATACAGTATAATGGTTAGACATTTATCTAATTTATGAAGTAATCCCCCCTATTACTCTAGCAGCTAACTGGCCCTACACACAGCCTTTATAAGTATTATTTTTTTAATATTTTCTAGAAGTATTTTTATACATTTAATATTTTCAGTGAAGCCATCTAGGCCTGGGCTCTTCTTTCTAGGTCAATGTTTTATTACTGATTTGATCCAATTTCTTTATTGTTTTAAGTCTGCAGATTTAAAGGAAATCCTTCAATTATCCTTTCTTCTTAACTTCATTTTAGTAATTTGTGCCATTCTAGGCATTTGTCCATTTTATCAAAGTTATCTAATTTGTTGACATAAAATTGTCATAATATTCTATTTAAATCTTTTAACATTCTACATGGTTGGTAACGTCTTCTCTTTCAAATCTTATTTTAAAAATTGGAGGTTTTCTGTTTCTTCCTTTGTCAGTCTAGCCAGAGGTTTATAAATTTTGTTGATCTTTTCAAACAGCCGACTTCTGGTTCCATTGATTTTTCTCTTGCTTTTTGATTTTCCACTTCATTGATTTACACTCATATATTTATGATAATCTTCCCTCTTTCTCTTTTGGGTTAAATGTGCTCTTTATCTAGTTTCTTTAGGTGGGAGCTTAGTTATCGATTTGGGATTTTTTTCTTCATAATATATATGGTTAAAGCTATAACTTTTTCTCAACCACTATTTTAACTACATCCTCTAAATTTGATGTGTTTTTTTTCTTTTTATTTAAAATATTTTTTAATAATCACTGTGATTTTTTATTTTACTTATTTATAAAAAGTGTTTTTTAATTTCCAAATATTGAGGGATTTTCCACAATTTTCTATCATTTACTACTAATATAATTTCATGTGGTTAAAGATCAGAGTTGGTATGATTTTTTAAAAATTTATTAAGATTTGATATCCAGTCTAACATATGTGTTCCAGGAAATGTCCCATGTGCACTTGTGAAAGAACATGTATTTTGTCATTGTATGAAGTGTTCTATAAATGTTTATTAGGTCAGGTTGGTTGATCATGATGTTCAAGTCTTCTATCCTTGCTGTTTATATGCCTGGTTGTCCCCTCAATTTTGTCATTTTGCCTCATGTATTTTGGGACTCCATTAGTAGGTGCACGTATATTTAAATTATGTTTTACTAAATATTTGACCATTTTATCATTATAAAATATCTCTGTGTTTAATAATATTTCTTGTTTGGGGACCTATTTTGCGTGACATTAATATACCTACTCCAGCTTTCTTATCATCACTGTTTGCCTCATATATGTTTTTCCATCTTTTGGCTTAAAATTTATTTTTGTCTCAGAATTTTAAGTGTGTCCCATAGAAAACACATAGTTGGATCTCATTTTTTTATTGTCTTACAATTTCTGTCTTTTAATTAGAGTGTTTAGTCTAATTGCATAAAATGTAATTTTATATGATTAGATTTATGCCTGCCATTTTGGGACATCTGTATGTCCTTCTTGGGACATCTGTATGTCTAGTCATGCCCTCTGCTCAATTTTTTAATTGACTGTTTGTTTTGGTGTTAAGTTGTACAAGTTCTTTGTACAAGTTAATATTTTGGATATTAACCCCTTATCAGATGTATAATTGATGAATTATATATCTTCTTCCATTCAGTAGGTTGTCTTCTCATTTTGCTGATGGTTTCCTTTGCTGTGCAAAAACTTTTTAGTCTGATGTAGTCTCATTTGTTTATTTTTCTTTACTTTTTAAAATTAAATTTATTGGGGTGACATTGCTTAATAAAATTATATAGGTTTCAAGTGTACGATTCTATGTTACATCATTGTATATTGCATTGTGTGTTCACAACTCAAGTCAAATTTCTTTCTATCACCATGTATTTGACCCTGTTTACATTTATCCACTTTCCTTCCTCTCCCTTTCCTCTGGTAATCACTAAACTTGTCTGCGTCTATGACATTTGTTTGTTTGTCTTGTTCATTTGCTGTTTTCAGTTTTATCTCCCACATATGAGTGAAATTATGTGATTCTTAGCTTTTTCTGACTTATTTTACTTAACATGATAATCCCAAGATCCATTCAGGTTGTCACAAATTACTATATTTCATCTTTTCCTATGGCTGAGTAATATTCCATTGTATATATGTACCACATCTCTTTTATCCAATCATCTATCAAAAGATACTTTAGTTTTTTTTGGCCACTGAGAATAATGTTGCAATGAACATAGAGGTGCATATATCTTTACAGATAAATGTTTTCCAGTGTTTTGATCAAAAATGAATGCTGTATCTCGTCAAAGGCTTTTCCTACATTATTAATAGGATCATATGATATTTACCTTTTATTTTGTTTACATGGTGTATCACATTAATCAATTTGAATATGTTGAACCATTCTTGCTCCTCTGGGGGAAAAAAACCTACTTGATCATGATGCATAATATTTTGAATGTACTATTGTATTCTATTTGCTAGTATTTTGCTTAGGATTTTTGAATCTGTATTCATCAGAGATATTGTTCTGTAGTTTTCTTATATTGTGTTATTCTTACCAGATGTTGACATCAGGGTAATGTTGGCCTCATAAAATGAGTTAGGAAGTTATCACCTCTTCTTCAATTTTTTGAAGAGTTTAAAAAGGACAGTTATTAAATTATCTTTGAATGTTTGGTAGAATTCACTTTTTGGGAGGTTTTTGATGATGGTTTCAATTTCCTTATTATTGATCTATCTATTTAGATTTTTCAGTTCTTCATGATTCAGTCTAAGAAAGTTATATATTTCTAAGAATTTGTTCATTTATTCTAGGTTATTGAATTTCATGACATAAAATCTTTCACAGTATGATCGTATAATACTTTGTATTTCTGTGGTATACATCGTAACTTCTCCTCTTTCATTTTTGATTTTGTTTATGTGTGTCTTTTCTCTTTTTTCCTTAGTGAGTCTAGCCAGGGGCTTGTCAATTTAACTGATACTTTCAAAGAACCAGCTCTTCGTTGCACTAATTCTTTCTATTGTCTTGTTCTCTATTTCATTTGATTCTCCTCTAATTTTTATTATTTCCTTCCTTCTGCTGACTTTGGGCTTCATTTTTTCTTCTTTTCCTTGTTCTTTAAGATGTAATGTTAGGTTGTTTATTTAGGATTTTTCTTGTTTCTTGAGATAGGCCTGTAATGATATAAACTTACCTCTTATTACCACTTGCTGTATCCCAAAAGTTTTGATATGTTGTATTTTCATTCTCATTTTTTCCTGTTTCTTTTGATCTCTCCTTTTATTTTTTCTTTGGCCTAGTTGTTCTTTAGTAGCATGTTGTTTAATCTCCACATATTTGTGATTTTTCCTGCTTCTTTTCTGCAGTTGATTTAGCACTGTAGCTAAAGAATATACTTGATATGATTTCAATCTTTTTAAATTTGTTGAGCCTAGTTTTGTGTCCCAACATAAGGTCTATCCTTTTATGTGCACTAGAGAAGAATGTATAATCTGATGTTTTAGGGTGAAAGGCTGTTGAAATGTCAGTTATGTTCATTTGGTCTAATGTGTCGTTTAAGGTTGATATTTTCTTATTTTCTATTTGGATGATCTATTTATAGTTGCCAATGTGATATTTAAGTCCCCTTCTATAACTATGTTTTTGTCAGTTTCTCCCTTTATTTCTGTTAGTAGTTGCTTTATACATTTTGAAATGCCCTGATTTGCAGCATATGCATTGATAAGTGTTATGTCTTCTTGATGTATTGTTCCCTTTATCATTATGAAATGTCCATCTTTGTCTCTTGTTACTTTTTTTATCCTGAAGTCTATTACATCAGATATAAGTATGGCTACATCCACTTTTCTCTTGATGCTGTTGGCTTGTAGTATCATATTTCATCCTTTCTCTTTGAGCTAATATTTTTCTTTGCAGATGAAATGTATTTCTTAAAGTCAGCATATGGTTGAGTTTTGTTTTTCGATCCAACCTGCTACTCTGTACCTTTTTATTAGTGCACTTGATCCATTTATATTTAGAGGGATTACTGAAAAATGAGGACTTCCTATAGTGATATTATCTTTTTATTTCCTGGTAGCTTGGTGTTTCTATTGTTTCTTTTCCCTTGTGTTTCTGTCTGTTATTTTTGTTTGGTGGTATTCTATGTTTTTTTCCTCGTTTCCTTTTTTTTATGTTATTTATTTCAGTTCTACATTTGTGTGTGTGGTTACTATTAAGTTTATATAAAAGAATTCTTATGTATAAAGTAGTCTTTTTTCTTCAGCATGCATCTTATCTCCATTCCCTTTTGCAAATTCAGAACTTTACCTCCCTTTTATGTTTTGTTGTCACAAATTATTCCTATTTATTCTGTGAGTTCATTTCTGACCATAGTCTTCTCTCTTTTTTTAATGTTTTATCTCCTTCAACACTTATGTTATATTTAAGTGTATAGTACCTTATTCTGAATAAGGGTTGTAATTTCCTGCAAAGCAATTTCCTGCTTTGTTGTCTGTTAATCATGTTACTCGTAGTTTTATATCCTTTTTCATTTTTGTTTCAGATAGAAAAACCCCCTTTAGTATTTCCTGTAATGCACAGGAAATTTCTTCAACTTCTGTATGTCTGGAAAGGTCTTTATTTCTCCTTCATATCTAAAGAACAACTTTGCTAGATATATTAATTATGGCTGGTAATTTTTCTCTCTCAATAGTTTGAATATTTGACTCTACTCCCTCCCAGCTTATAGAGTTTCTGTTGAAATATCCTATGATAGTCTAATGGAACTTCCTTTATAGGTTATCATCTTCTTTTCCTTAGCTGCCTTGAGAGTTCTTTATCATTAATTTTTGATAGTTTTAGATATAATGTGCCTTGGAGAAGGCTTTTTTGGATTGAAATAATTAGATATTCTATTTGCTTCTTAGATGCAGAAATCCAGTTCTTTCCATCAGTTTGGGAAGTTCTCATTGACTATTTGTTTGAATAGGCTCTCTGTTCCCTCCTCTCTCTCTTCTCCTTCTTATGTTCTTACATTACTCCTTTGATGGAGTCATATAGTTTTTATAGAGTTCTTTCATTTTTTCTCTACTCTCAAGTCTCTCTCTTTTTTCATCTGCATCATTTTCAGATTTCTATCTTCAATATCACTAATTCTTTCCTCCATCTGGTCAGCTCTATTTCTTAGGCTCACTATTTCATTCTTCATCTCCTTCATTGAGTTCTTCAGCTCCAAAAATTTATATTTGTTTCTTTTTTAGTTTCAATTTCTTTGCTAAAGCATGCCTTTTGTTGATTTTATTTCTGAGTTTATTAAACTGAGTTTTCTTGCATATCATTGAGTTTTTTCAAAACTGCAATCTGGATTCTCTATCATTTAAAACACACACTTTCATGTTTTTAAGTTTATTTTCTGGAGATTTTTTATTTTCTTTCTGAGCTGCCTTGTTACCTTGTTAATGGTATTTAATGGATTATTTTTCTGCCTAGGCATTTATGGGAATAAACTATTTTTTTAAAAAAATTAAGAGTGTTACCTCTTTAGCGGGTCGATAAACAGAGGTTTTTCTTTTGTTTTCCAGTAGATGATGCTGAAGTGCAAGTGTTTTATTTTCCCTTGCAGTGCTCCAGCATCTTGGATTTCTGCTAGGTGGTACAAAATGCCTTGTATTCCTTGGAGAGATGGGTGTCTCTTCTGTGACCAGGTGACCTCAGTCTCAGGACACCACCACCATGGGAGAATATAGTGGGTGAAACCATGAATTTCCAATGCTGCCTCAGCAGCCAGATACAGAGTTATGCTGCCTGAGATGTCCCAGGTGCCCCCAGTGAGATCAGCCTCAATGGGTGGGGGTGGGGTTGGCTGGAAGAGGCCACTGGTGTGTTTGTGACTTTGTTCTACTCCCAATAATGGTGACTGCCAGACCTTGGCTGCCTCATCTCTGTATCTCCACCCCTGTCATTAGGATTAGGCACAGTGTGCATGTGCTGCTCGGGAGCTGTCTCTGCAGTTATCAGGGCTATAGATGTTCTGTTTTGTAATCCAACACTCACTGCTACCATTTTGTCTAGGGCTCACTGCTAGTTCTCAGAGGGTATGAGAAGGCAAGCTCTGGGAGGGTGGAGGTAGGCAACCAGGCTCCATGGCTTTGTTTTCTGCCTGACAATGATGGCTGCTAGAACACAGCTGTCACACTTCTGTATTCGATCTCTGCTCTGATAGATCACTGGGTTCAGCCTTGATATGTGCTTATCATTCAGGCAGGAATGTGCTGGACTACAGAGACTGCACTTGTAGCCAGGTTCCTCTGCTCTCCTGCAATCCTCAGTGAGCTTTGGGCTGCATCTGCAGCGCCCTTCTCCACTTTTCTCCTTTCCCTCCTCTCACGTTCACCCTGGTTTGCTGACCTTCAGGTATTTCGATGCTCAGATCTTTCAGAAGTGCTTGTGTGTTCAGCAGGGAATTCTTTGTTGAATTTTAGCTGTTCAACATGTTCAAAGCAACCTCTCAGGTTACCACGCTTCTGACATCACTCCTGTTAGTTTAATTTTTCTTTCATTTCCCTTGCCAAAGGGACATGTCTCCTTGCCTAAGAAAACATACCAAAAAATATATTACTAAAAGAATGTCAGTGTTTACTGCTTGTGTTTTCTTCAAAGAGTTTTATGGCTTCGATTTTTACATTTAAGTCTTTAATCTAATTCTGAATTTTTCTTTGTATACTGTGTAAGAAAGTAGTCTAGCTTCTTTTTTTTTTTTTTTTTTTTTTTTGCATATAACCTCACAATTTTATTGAAGAAAATGTCTTTAATTCATTGTATATTCTTGCCTCCTTTGTCATAGATTAAATGACCATATTGGTGTAGATATATTTCTGTTCCATTGATCTCTGTATTTTTGTTGTTGTTGTTGTTTTTGTTTGTTTGTTTGTTTGTTTGTTTTTGCCAGTACCATGCTGTTTTGATTACTGTAGCCTTGTCATATAGTTTGCTACCAGGTAGTGTGAACCTCCAATTTTGTCATTCTTTCTCATATTGCTTTAGTTATTAAAGGTCATTTTTAATTTCATATAAACTTTAGAATTATTCATTCTAGTTCTGTGAAAAATGCCATTGGAATTTCGATAGAGATTGCATTGAATCTGTAGATTACTTTGGGTATCATGGACATTTTAATGACAATTCTTCCTATCCAGAAGCACAGTATATGCTTTTATTTATTTGTATCTTCTTCAATTTTTTTATTCAAAGTCTTATAATTTTCTGAGTACAGATTTTTACCTCCTTGGTTACATTTATTCGTACGTATTTTTTGATGCAATTGTAAATGAGACTGTTTTCCTAATTTCTCTTTCTGATAGTTCATTTTTGATGTCTAAAAATGAAACCAACTTTTAACTATTAATTTTGTATTCTACTAGTTTACTAACTTCATTGAACAGTTCTAATAGTTTTTTAATGAAATCTTTCAGTCTCTCTCTATATAGTATCATGTCTTCTGCAAGTAAAGAGAGGTTTACTTTTTGCTATCTAATTTGGATGCCTTTTATTTCTTTTTCTTGTCTGATTGCTGTGGCTAGGTTTTTTGAAACTATGTTGAATTGAACAGGTGAAAATGGATATGCTTGTGCTCTTCTTAATCTTAAGAAAAATGCTTTTAGCTTTTCACCATTGAGTATGATGCTAGCTGTGGTTTTATCAAATATAGCCTTTATTATGTTGAGGTATGTTCCCTCTAGTCCCACTTTGCTAAGAAATTATAAATGGATTTTGCATTTTGTCAATGCTTTTATGCATCTATTGATGCAAATTTATGATTTTTATTCTTTATTTTGTTTATGTGGTACATCACGTTAATTGATTTGAGAATATTGAACCAACTTTGAATATCCCAGGAATAAATACCAATTGACCATAGCATATGAACTTTTGTAATTTATTTTTTCCAAGATTTATTGAAATAGAATAGACAATTAGTTGTTCATATTTAGATTGTACAAATCAATGAAATTTTTCAATTATAATTGGCATAGAATAATATATTAGTATCAGTTGTACGGCATAGAGATCAAAGAGCTATATAACTCACAAAGTAATCACCCATTAAATCTAGTAAATCTTTTCCTATTTCCATATTTATTACAACATTATTAACTATTTTCCTTAAGTTACAATTTATAACTTCATGTCTAATTATGTAACTATCCACTTGTACTTCTTAATCCCTTCGCCCTTTTTCGTCATTCCCCCAACCCCTTCCCATATAATAACCTTCAAAATATTCTCTGTATCTATGAGTTTATTTCATTTTTGTTGTTATTGTTTATTTTGTTTTTTAGATTCCACATGTACATGAAATCATGCGATATCTGTCTTTCTCTATCTGACTTTTTTCATTCAGCTGAATATCCTCTAGGTCCATCAAGGCAATATCTTTTTACATCACTTTTAATCTGTGTGTGTCTTTTAGTCTGAAGTTAGTCTCTTGTAGGTAGCATACGTAGGGGTCTGGTTTTCTCATCCATTCAGCCACACTATCTTTTGGTTGAACACTTAATTCTTTTCTATTTGAGGTACTTATTGATAGGAATGTAGTCATTGCCATTCTTTATTCCTATTTAAAGAAATCCCTCTAGTATTTCCTATAATATCGGCTTGATGTTGGTGAATTCCTTTAGTTTATTTTTGTCTGGAAGATCTTTATCTGTCCTTCAACTCTAAATGATAGCTTTGCTGGATAAAGTATTCTTGGTTGTAGTTCTAGGTTTTCATCACATTGAATATTTTGTGTCAAGCGCTCTATACTGCATAGTTAATTTTGAGAAATCAGCTGCCAATCTTATGGGTCCTCCTTTTAGGTAACTAACTACGTTTCCCTTGCTGTTTTTAGGATTCTCTCTTTGTACTTAACTTTGGCATTTTAATTATGATGTGTCTTGGTGTGGGCCTCTTTGGGTTCCTCTTTCCTGGGACTCTCTGAGCTTTCTTGGATTGTATGTCTATTTCCTTCACCAGATGATGGAAGTTTTCCATCACTATTTCTTCAACTAGCTCTTCAACTTCTTGTTCACCAGGAAACTCTATGACATGAACATTTTTACTTTTAATTGTGTCCCATTGGCTTCTTAAATGATTATTATAGTCTTGGCTTCTTTTTTCTTGCCTATCTGATTGGGTGTCCTTGGCTTTCCCATCCTCTGTATCGGTAGTTCGATCCTCTTCTTTATCCACGCTGTTGATTCCCTCTAATATACTCTTCACCTCAGATAATGTGTTCTTCATTTCTGACTGGTTCCCTTTTATAATTTCCATTTCCATTTTTATGTTTTTCTTATCTCTTTGGTAAAGTTCTTACTGAATTCCTCTACACTTCCTCTATTTTCTTTGAGCATATTTATAACCAGCGTTTTGAACGCTGCATTTGTTAGATTGCTTGATTCCATTATTCCTGGATCTCTGTTCTGTTCACTCATGTGGTTTCTGCTTCTTCATCCTCCCATTTTGGCTGCCTTTCTGTGTCTGTTTCTATGTACCAAGCAAAGTTCCCACATCTCCCAGTGTTATATTAGCGTGGCTTTGTGTAGTAGGTGTCCAGTGACACAGTCTTCAGAGAGACTGAGCTGCAGATCAAGTTTAGCCCCAGCCTGTGTCCCTCCATGACCACCTGTTAAGATCCAGCAAGCAATCCACAACTAATAGTGCCTCAAGAGGCCATGCCAGAAACCAAGGCCAACTGCCACCTGTGTGAGTCTTAGAGTTGGCTCAGCAAGGAGCACCAGACTCCCAGAGGAAACTACTGGATGTGGCTTGTGCAAAGTTTCAGGAAATCTCTTGGGCAGAGTGACCTCTGTTATCCAGTTTGATGAAGTCTCAACTATGGCAGCACTGAGTCCACACAACTGGAGGGGGCAGGGCTCAACAGAGAAAAAATGAATACCACCAACTCTTCTGCTTGGGAGAAAGCCTTGCCTCTAGCCCTCTCTCTGACAATCCACTGTTCCCCTGTAAGTCCCTGGTTCCCTTCAAGCAGCTGACTGGGTGCTGGTGCTCAGAGTGAGCAAGTTCATCACTGCAAAAGATCTGCTAACACGCTTTTTTAACAAGCATCTGCAGCTGCCAGCTGCCGCTCCCATAGCTTTTGTGCCACTCAGCACCTTGGGACCCAGCAGACTCACGTCTTCGCCCCCTCCTACCTCCCACCATTACAGGATGATTTCTTATATCTCTCCCTAGTTGTAAGGCTTCTGTTCACCTAAATCCCAAGCGACTCTGCATTCTGTTTGCTCCATGTTTCTGTCACAACCTTGATTTGGTCAGAAGAGGATGAAAAAGCCTCTATCATCAACACCATTTTTTTCCCTGGCATTTCTTTTGTAATTTATTGCTGTATATATTTTAGGAATATTTTATTGAAGATTTTTGCATCTATGCTCATTAAAGATATTATCCTATAATTTTCTTTCTCACTTTCTTTCTTTCATTCTTTAATTTTAAGTGATTCTTTTTTTATTTTTGTTTTTATTTTTTTAATATTTTTCCTATTTTAATTAATTAATTTATTTTTTATGATGACATTGGTTAACAAAATCAAGTAAGTTTCAGCTGTACATTTTTACAGTAAGGAATATATATTTACACTGTGTGTTCACCTCTAATAGTTAGAAATCTTTCTGTCACCACATATTTGACCTCCTTTAACATCTCTACCTCTTTCATCCTCCCTCTCTCCTTCCCTAAGGCAACCACTAGTCTACTGTTCATGTCCATGAGTCTCTGTTTGTTTGTCCTGTTCGTTTGTTGCTTTTAGGTTTATAGTCCACATATAAGTGATATCATGGGATTTTCAACTTTTTCTGTCCAGCTTACTTCACTAAGCATGATTATCTCAAGTTCTATCCATGTTGTCACAAATGGCAGCATTTCATCTCTTCTTACGCTAAATAATATTCTATTGTATATATGTACCACAGCTGCTTTATCAAATCATGTATCATAGGATACTTCGGTAGCTTCTATATCCTGGCCACTGTGCTGCTATGAACATTGGTATGCAAATATCTTTTCTGATATAGGTTTTCAAGTCTTTGGGGTAAATATCTAGCAGAGGGATTGCTGGATTATATGGTAGATCAATTCTTAGTTTTTTGAGGAACCTCCATACTGTTTTCCATAGTGACTGTACCAATTTGCAGTCCCACCAGCAGTATATGAGGATTCCTTTTTCTCCGCGTCCTCTCCAACATTTGTTATTACTTGTCCTATTGATTACAGCTATTCTAACAGATGTGAGATGATATCTCATTGTGGTTTTGGTTTGCAATTCCCTAATAGCTAGCGATGTTGAGCATCTTTTCATATATTTATTGGCCATTTGTATGTCCTCTAGAGAGAAGTGTCTGTTCAGGTCCTCTGCCCATTTTCTGATTGGATTACTTGTTCTTTTCTTGTGTTGCTAGCAAATATATTTTCCCATTTGAATGGTTGTCTCTTTACCTTGTTGATGGTTTCTTTTGCTGAGCAGAAGCGTTTTAATTTGATATGGTTCTATTCATTTATTTTTGCTTTTACTCACCTTGCCTTTGAGGTCAAATTCATAAAATCCTCTTTGAGTTTAGTTCCTATGTATTGTTCTATGCATTTTATTGTTTCAGGTCTTATTTTCAGATCCTTAATCCATTTTGAGTTAATTTGGATGAGTAGTGAGAGAAAACAGTCTAATTTCATTCTTTTGCATATGACTTTACAGTTTTCCCAGCACCATTTATTGAAAAGGCTTTTCTCTCTCCACAGTATGTTTTCAGCTATTTTTGTTGAAAATATTTTGCCCATATAAACATGGATTTACTTCTGGACTCTCAATTCTGTGCCACTGGTCTGTGTGTTTGTTTTTCTACCAATACCATGCCGTTTTGATTACTATCACTTTGTAGTATAATTTGAAGCTGGGCAAAGTGAGGCCTCCAGCCTTGTTCTTTGTTCTCAGATGTCTTTGGCAATTTGGGGTCCTTTGTGCTTCTATACAAATCTGATGATTTTTTGTATTATTTCTTTAAAAAATGCCAATAGGATTTTGATGAGAATGGCATTAAATCTGTATAATGCTTTAAGTAATATTGTCATTTTAACTACGTTGATTCTTCCAATCCAAGAACACAGAGTATCTTTACATTTCTTAGTATCTTCTCGATTTCTTTTAATAGGGTCTTATAGGTTTCATTATATAGATCCTTCACATGTTTCATTAGATTTATTACTAGGTATTTTATTCTTTTTCTTGCAATTGCAAAAAAATTTATTTTTTCCACTTCTTTTTCTGACACTTCATTATTAGAGTATAGAAACACTATGAATTTTTTAACAATTATTTTGTATCCAGAAACTGTGCTGTATTTGCTTATTGTTTCTAGTATTGTTCTTGTGAAATCTTTAGGGTTTTCTATATAGAGAATCATGTCATCCACAAATAGCAACAATTTCACTTCTTTGTTTTCTATTTGGATGTCTTTTATATCTTTCTCTTGTCTATTTGCACTCACCAGGACCTCCAATGTTATATTGAATAACAGTGATGATAGTGGACAGCCTTGCCTTGTTCCTGATCTTAGAGGGAAGGTTTTTAGTTTTTTACCATTAAGTATAATGTTGGCTGAGGGTTCGTCATATGTGGCCTTCATTATACTAAGGTACTTTTTTTCTATACCAATTTTGTTAAGTGCTTTCACCATAAATGGATGCTGTGTCTTGTCTAAGGCTTTTACTGCATCTATTGACATGATCATATGATTCTTATTTTTTAATTTGTTTACGTGCTGTATCACATGAATCGATTTGCATATGTTGAACCATCCCTCTGCCCCTGGGATGAAGCCCACTTGATCATGGTGTATAATCTTTTTAATATATTGCTGTATTCTGTTTGGTAGTATCTTATTTTGGATTTTTGCATCTGTGTGTGTGTGTGTGTGTAGGTGTGGCTGTACATACATACAAGATGTGCACGTGTGTGTGTTATTTTTACCAGCTTTTGGTATCGGGGTAATATTGGCCTCACAAAAAGAGTTAGGAAATATAGCCTCATCTTTGATTTTCTGGAAGAGTTTGAAGAGAATAGATATTAAATCTTCGAATGTTTGGTAGAATTCACTGGTGAAACCATCTGGTCATGGACTTTTACTTTTTGGCAAGTTTTGGATGATTGTTACAGTTTCTATACTGCTGAACAGGCTATTTAGATTTTCCAGTTCTTCTTGATTCAGCCTAGGAAGGTTGTGTTTTTCTAAGTATTGGTCCATTTCTTCTAGGTGATTAAATTTTGTGTTATATACTTTTTCATAGTATTCTTGTATGATCCTTTGTATTTCTGTGGATTCTGTCATAATTTCCCCTTTCATCCTTGATTTTGTTTATTTTTGTCCTTTCTCTATTTTCTTTAGTGAGTCTAGCCAGGAGGTTGTCGATTTTATTAACCTTCTCAAAGAACCAGCTTTTTGTTCTATTTATTTTTTCTATTGTTTTTTTTGTCTTCACTATCATTTATTTCTGCTCTGATTGTAATTATTTCTTTCTGTCTGTTGTCTTTAGCCTTCATTTGTTCTTCTTTTTCCAGTTTTTTATGATGAAGCGTTAGGTTGTTTATTTGGCCTCGTTCTTGTTTTTGGAAGTAGACTTGTAATGATATGAACTTTCCTCTTATGACCGTTTTTGCCATGCCCCAAAAGTTTTGATACGTTATACTGTCATTATCATTCATTTCTATGTATCTCTTGATCTCTCTTGTTATTTCTTCTCTGACTCATTTATTCTTCAGTAGCATGTTGTTTAGTCTCCATGTACTTGTGCTACTTCTTGCTTTCTTTTTGCAGTTGACCTCTAGTTTCAAAGCATTATAATCAGAGAATATGGTTGGTATGATTCCAACCCTCTTATATTTGTTGAGGCTATCACCATGTCCCAGTACTTGGTCGATTCTTGAGAATGTTCCCTGTACACTAGAGAATGTATAAGCAGCTGTTTTGGGATGGAAGGCTCTGTAAATTTCAATTATGTCCCATTGGTCTAATGTGTCATTTAAGGATGTTATTTCCTTATTGATATTCTGTTTGGATGATCTGTCTATATCCGACAGTAGGGTATTTAAGTCCCTTACTACGATAGTATTTTTTATCTGTTTCGCCCTTTAGTTCTGTTAGTAATTACTTTACATATTTCAGGGCTCCCTGATTGGGAGCATAGATATTAATAAGTGTTATGTCTTCTTGGTGGATGATTCCCTTTATCATTATAAAGTGTCCCTCAGTATCTTTCTTTACTTTTTTTTATTTTGATGTCTATTTCATCTTATATTAGTTCCGCTACTCCTGCTTTTCTCTGAATGCAATTTACTTGAACTATCATTTTCCACTCTTTCACTTTGAGTCTATATTTGTCTGAGGTGTATCTTCTGGAGGCAGTATATGGTTGGGTCTTGTTTTTTGATCCATTCTGCAGCTCTATGCCTTTTTATTGGTGAGTTCAGTTTATTTACATTTAGAGCAATTATTGAAATAGGAGGTTTTCCTATAGCCATTTCATCTTTTGCTTTCTGGTAGCTCGTTTTTTCCTTTCCCCACTTGTCCTTGTGTGTCTCTTTTTTTTAAATTTTTTTTATTTTCATTTTTTTATTTGTTTGCATTTTTAGGATTTTCCCTCTGGTCCTTCTTGTTTTATGTTATATATTTCATTTCTGAATCTTTGGCGTATGATTACCATTATGAAATTGTAAAGGATAGTTATATATATTCCATTTTCTTTTTGTGTGCCTTACCTCCATTCCCTTTTGTAAATTTGGGTCTTTAAATCCCCCACTTTTCTCTCATTGTTGTCTCAGTTTGTCCCTATGTATACTGAACAATCATTACTATCTTACTATAACAAATCTCTTCTTATTGTTTAAGCTTATAATGCCTTGTTCTTAGTAAGAGTTCCTCTGCTTCTGTCTCTCTGCTTGTCTCTTTATTCCCAATTATGTATTTTTTTTTTGTCATTTTGCTGACAACATTCAGTATTTCCTGTACTCCAGGCCTCGTAGTGGAGAACTCTTTCAATTTTTTTATGTCTAGAAAGGTCTTTATTTCTCCTTCATATCTAAAGGAGAGCTTTGCTGGATACATGATTCTTGGTTGGTAGTTCCTTTCATTTACTAGTTTGAATATTTGATTCCACTCTTTTCTGGCTCATAAGGTTTGTGCTGAGAAGTCCATCTAATAGGTTATCATCTTCTTTTCCTTGGCTGCCCTGAGAATTCTTTATTTGTCATTGATTTTTGATAATTTTAACACAATGTGTATTGGGCATTAATGGAAATGTATTCTGCTTTTTTTCAGAAAAAAAGATTTATTATATAATGGTCTCTTTAGCCTGTTGCTATGAAGGTGTCTTTCTTTTGGTTTCCAGTAGGTGGCATCTGATCCTCTTGGATCTCTGCTTTATGTAAAGCCTTAATAATGCCTTTTTTTTCCTTATAGATATTTAATAACGCTCACTACCCTCAGTCTCAGTCTCTGTCAGTGTTAGCAGCAGTTTCAGTAGTGTTTGCTCAGATTCATCTGGGGCTCTGCAGTATTCAGTCTCAGAGGACATAGCGGGAGGGGCCCTCTGGGTTGGAGGATAGGGGCTGCTATTCAGCCTAGCGTTTTGCAACTGCAGCTGGTAATAATCATCTGCTATTTCTTGGACTTTCCCGCTTCTCTGGTGTGTAGTTTGGGTGTTTTTTCGTTGTTGTTGAGTTTTAGATGTTCAGCTTATTGTTCTTTCAAGAGGAGAGAACTGGGGATGTCTTTCCACTCTACCATGTTTCTTTCATCACTTCCTCTTTCATTCTTTTTTGTAATCCCTATGTCTACTTTGGTATCAGTGTAATGCTGACCTCATAAAATGATCTTGGGGGCCTTTTTGTTATTGCCATTGTATTATTCATATTTTTGATATTTTTTTCTTTAATAAGTTGTTTTAACTTTTTTTTTTTTTTTTTTGTAATACTGGTTTGGTTTGGATGAGCTCCTTTAGATTTTTTTCCTGGGAAACTCTAATTCTCTATCAATTCTAAATTATATTATTGCTGAGTAGAGAAATCATGGATGTACTTTCTTGCTTTTCACCATTTTGAATGTTTTGTGCTAATCCCTTCTGGCCTGGAAAGTTTCTTTTGAGAAATCTGTTGACAGTCTTATGGGAGCTTCCTCGTAACTAACTGGTTTCTCTTTCTGCTTTTAAGAGTCTCTTGTTTGTCTTAAACCTTTCACATTGTAATTATGATGTGTCTTGGTGTGAGTCTCTTTGGGTTCATCTTGTCCGGGGCTCTCTGCACTTCCTGGACTTGTATGTCTATTTCCTTTGCCAGGTTAGGCAAGTATTTTATTATTATTTTTTAACTATGTTTTTAATTCCTTGCTCTCTCTCTTCTTTTTCTGGTGACTCTATAATTTGAATTTTGGTAACTTTGATGTTGTCCTAGAGGTCCCTTAAACTGTGCTCTTGTTGTTATTATTTTTTTTTTTCTGTTCTAATTGGATGTTTTCCACTACCTTGTCTTCAAAATCACTGATTCAGTCCTCTGCTTCATCTAATCTGCTGTTGTTTTCATCTAATATATTTTTCACATCAGTTATTACATTCTTTATTTCTGACTTTCTTTTATATGGTTTCTAAATCTTTGTGCAAGTTCTCACTGAGTTCATTTACCTTCCCTTAAGTTTATTGAGCACCCTTACAACAAGTGTTTTGAACTATATATCTGGTTGATTGCTTGACTCTATTTTATTTGGGTTTTTTTTTTTCCTGTAGTTTTGTCCTCTTCTTTCATTTCGGACATGTTTCTTTGTCTCCTCATTTTATCTAACCCTCTGTGTTTGTTTTTATGTATTAGGTAGATCTGTCACATCTCCTTGTCTTGTCAGAGTGGCCTTATGTGGTAGGTGTCTTGTGAGACCCTGTGTCACAGTCTCCTCTGTCACCTGAGCCATGTGCTCGAAGCATGTCCCTCGGGCGGGTTGGATGTGTTCTTCTGTTTTAGATGAAGCTTGAATGCTGTTGACATGTCAGTGGGAAGGATTGACTCTCAGGCTTTCTGGTTGTTAGGAATGGTTCTGACTGCGGCAGATAAGCCATTGTGCAGGGGCTGACCCCACAGAGTAGGATTTATTTTGGTGGGGCTCTGGTGCCTACTGAGTTCATCCTTTAGATTTTTCATTTCTGGAGCTAATTGGGTAATGCTTTGATGTGATCGGAATCTAGCCACCAGTGCTCTAGGGCATCTTGGGAGGGGCTCCAGTGCAGGCCAAGTTTTTCCACTGCCCATGCATAACCCACAGCCACTTGTTAGGAGCTACAAAGTGATCTTCAGATGGTTGCTGCCTGTGCTGCACATGAAGAATCCTGGGAGAGGCTAAGCTGTGAAACTAGACCCACTACCACTAGAGTCAGTCATGGGACCTTTTGGCAAGAGTAACGAGGCCATGTGTCCAAAGCCGAACATTGCTTTGGGGGATTTTTAATCCTTGGAGATATTTTAGAAAAGTCCACAGTGGAAGCCAAGACAGGCCATTTGTGTGGAAGAGCCACTGGTAGTGGCTTGGCTGGACCTTTCTGTGGGGCAGCATGTCAAGGAATCATTAGGGGAGAGGCTGACTGGGGGAGGGCTGAACAAAGAATCAATGGCACCTACCAGCACTTTTGCTGTGGAGAGAGCTGCCCCTCTAGTCCTCTTCTTGAAACCAGACAGTTCAATTCCTCCCTGTATGTCTCTGTCACTTTTTCAGCTACTGTTCTTTCACTGGAGTTTAGGGCAAGTGTTTATGATCAAGTGAGTCTGTGCTCAGGCACTTTTAGAGGATGCCTGTGTCTACAGCAGCTTTCCAATTCACCTGGATGGAACCCTTGCTGGTGCTCTGGGCTGGGGAGTCGTGTATGGCTGGGCACTAGCAATCAGGATATCTTTCTGGATTCTTAACCACCATGCATAAGTGTGAGTTCAGCCTATTTTATGTCTCTGCCTCTCCTACCATTCTTGAAGTGACTTTTTCTTTATATCCTTAAAAGATGTTATAGGAGTCTGTTCAACTAATCTTCATGTGATTCTCAGTGGTGGTCATTCTACAATTTACTGATAATTTTGATATGGTCATGGGAGGAAGTGAGCACAGCATTTATCTTGTTCATGATCTTGACCAGAAATTTTCTCATGAACATTCTTAATGACATCTAGAATAATGAATCCTTTCAAGAAAGTTTTCAATTTTCTTTCACAAATTCATCAAAGGAATCACTATATGGCAGCTATAGCCTTATGAATGTATTTCTTAAATTATAAGACTTAAAAGTAAAAAGTATTACTTGATCCATGGGCTTCAGAATGGTTGCTGTATTAGCAGGCATAGAAACAACATCAATCTCATTGTATATATTCATCAGAGCTCTTGGGTAACCAGGTGTATTTTCGGTGAGCAGTAATATTTTTAAATAATTCTTTTCTTCTGAGCAGTAGGTTTCAACAGTTGGCTTTAAAAAATCAGTAAACCATGTTGTAAACCGATGTACTATTATCCAAGTTTTGTTGTTCCATTTATAGAGCATAGGCAGAGTATATTAGCATAATTCTTAAGGGCTTTAGGGTTTGGGGAATGGCAAATGTGCATTGACTTCAATTTAAAGTCACCAGCTCTATTAGCCCATAGCAAGAGATTCAGCCTATCCTTTGAAGCTTTGAGGCCAAGCATTGACTTCTATTCTCCAGCTGTGAAAGTCCTAGATGGTATCTTCTTCCAATATAAGGCTGTTTCATCTACATGGAATATCCGATCTTAGCTAGATCTGAATAACTTTCTGCAGCTTTTACATCAGCATGAGCTGCTTCACTTTGTACTCTATGTTATGGAGACAGCTTCTTTCCTCAAATCTCATGAACCAACCTTTGCTATCCTTCTGCAGCTTCCTCACTTCTGTCAGCTTTCATAGAATTGAAGAGAGTTAGGGCCTTGCTCTAGATTAGGGAATGTTATGACTGTTTAATCCTCTGTCCAAATCACTAAAACTTTCTCCACATTAGCAATAAGACTGTTTAACTTTCTTATCATTTGTGCATTCACTGGAGTAGCACTTTTAATTTCCTTCAGAAGTTTTTCTTTTTTCCTTTTTTTTTTTTTTTTTTTTTTTTTTTTTTTTTTTTTTTTTTTAGGTGAAGCAACCCTTGGTTGACCTTGTCAGCTTACGATCCCTTATTTTTCACCTATTTTTATTTTTTTATGCCTATAGCACCTGGTCTTCTTAGGTGGTCTCCTATCCAAGTACTAACCAGACCCGACCCTGCTTAGCTTCCAAAATCAGATGGGATCCAGCTTGTTCAGGGTAGCATGGCCGTAGACCAGAACATTTTTTTTTTTTTGCATTCACAACTTGGCTAACTGTTTGGCACAAGAGGCCTAGCTTTCTGCCTGTCTTGGCTTTCCACATGCTTTCCTCATTAGGCTTAATCATTTCTAGTTTTTGATTTAAAGAAAGAGAGATATGTGACTCTCTTTCACTTGAACACTTCACTGTCATTGTGTTGTTATTAACTGGCTTAACTTCAATATCATTGTGTCTCAGAAAATAAGAAGGCCTGAGGAGAGGGAGGGAGATAGGGGAATGGTCATTGGGTGAAGCAGTCAGAATACACACATTTGTCATTTAAGTTTGCCATTTTATATGGGTGCAGTTCACGGAGTTCCAAAACAATTACAATTGTAATATCAAAGCTCACTTATCACAGATCACCACAACAAATATAACAATGCAAAAGTTTAAAATATTGTAAGAATTACCAAAATGTAACACAGAGGCAAAAGTGAGCAGATGGAAAAATGGCATCAATACACTTGTTCAACACAGGATTGCCACAAGCCAGATTGAGTAAAATGCAATATCTGTGAGGTACTTAAATAAAGGAAAGCACAATAAAGTAAGATTTGTCTGCACTTATAATTTCTAAAGAAAATATAAAAAATATTTCATGAAATATAAACATGATTGGAATAGTAGTATGCTGTATATCCTTTTAATTTTCCATATCAAGGATAACTCTCATTTAATGGGTAACTCAAGGCATCGTTCATAAAATAAAAATTAATAACTTTATATTCTCTTCAAATATATTTTCTTCTTAGTAAAATGCACTTAAGTTTGTAATTACAGCCATTTGATGAGGAGAGAATCTGAGATAATAAATCCATCTGTCATAATAATACAAAGGGATCGTTCTTAATATTCTTCAAAAACAGTTTTTAATGAGTAAAAAGGTGAGGACATCAAACCAAATTTATATGCCAAAGAAAGAAAAGGCTTTTCAGTTCTTCAAACTTGTATTGATCAGATTTCTTCATTGTGTCTTCTGAGCCACTAGTCAAAACTTGAGTGAGGAGGAACCGTTATATCTATGGCTGCCTTCAGAAAGGGACTCTTTGCTAGAGAATTTTAATATTTTGTCATTGTAAGGCTATAATTATTGTAATAAAGTCAGCTTTTATATATTTACATGTAGCTATAAGCTAAATGCTTTCTAATTTGGGTAAATGTAGTTTGAATAACAATGAAGAGAAGACCCATAACTTTGATGAATCTTTCACATACTCATTTTTGAACAAATATCAGTATAACTTTATTCTAAACCAAATTTTTATTTAAAAAATTTCCCCAAGCTTAGCTGACAGTCTGTATATTTCAAATAATGCTCACTTAAACAAAACCAATACACACATAAAGGATTTTTTGGAGTTTCCTGTAATGTAAATCTGCTCAGTGACTTATGAAAACATTTCTTCTCACAGGTCTGTCACTAACTTCAGTACTTTAGTAACTCTCTAGTATGTGTATATAACAGAGTTCTTTAGTTATTAGCCTTGAGACCTTGGGAGGACCATTTAACCATGACCAATGTTGATAAAAATGTCATATCCTACTTACCATATCATAAGAAAAAGAGCTGTACTTGTTCAAATCATTAGAAGGGTGAGAAGGATTGTCCGTATACATAAGAACAAACATATCCATCTTTATGGAACCTGGTACAGTGGCGTAAAGCTGGTGCTTCTATTCATTTGGAAGAGACAGGAATGAAAGGATGAAAGAAAGAGGTCCTCACTGTGGAAAGTGTGCTGAGTGATTCTTGTTCAGGCTTATCTACGATGAAGGCTGTATTCTCATTTATAAATGGAAGGAAGTGGAATAATTCTACCTTGGCTGCCTTAGAAGATGGAGCTCACTGAATATCCCACCAGAAAAGATGTTTTCCTTCTAGATAATGAAAGCTGCATTGTATACTGTGAAACTGTCACCAGAGAAATGCTAGACTGTGTTAGGAAAAGTAGCCTTTCTCTATTTTCAAAAAATCTACAAAACAAGAGATGCATGCTGTTGTAGAGTGTTGTTAATTGAAAAATGTCCCTTTTGTACAGTTAATCTGAGGCTTCAGTAAGTTTCCACATTGTGCCTCAAATTTATCTGCAAGCAAAAAGTAAGCCATCCTACAGTGCTACCATATGTTAGAAAACCAATAACTAGAAATCTCATGTTTAGGAAAGTGAGGACTACCAGGAGATATAATGGAATTATGTGCAATCATAAAATGAAGAATATTTGAAGGCAGATAACATTCCTCAGAGTTAAAGGAAATATATTTAGAAATAGAATACATTGCTTGGAATCTTACAAACTTATATAAGACAGTATCCATAGAGGCCTAGACTGTAAAATGTAGATTCAAGAATGATTTAGCAGAGATAACAGTGGTGTATTGGGGAGGCTTGATGTTGGAGGGAGCCAGGATAAAATGAGGTGGGCCTTCTGTAAGTTGAGGTCAAATCTCAAAAGATAGCCATCTCTCCAGTAAACTGTCTAGTACTGTACTAGCCCAGGCCAGATGAAATCTGGATGTGTTTCAATATGGTAGATTGTATGGGACTTTACTCTTCTATTTCTTCCAGAAAACAAAGGAAAAGTCAAGCCTTTAGATTGACTATTCAACTGTTGAGACTCCTCTTCTTGGACTTTTATTTTTATTCCTTTTTAAATATTATTAGGTAGCAGATCACCCAAACAGTTAAATAAAATGCAAACTCCCTGATGGTGACCTTCAGGGAGCACAATGAGCAGTCACCTTCTCCCACTGCCTCCAAGTCTTTTGCTCCCTCCCTACTACCCAGGAGTCTCAGTAGCCTCCTTCAATTTCTCAATGAAAACATGCAGCTGTTCTTTATTCCTGGAATGTCCTTTCTCTTGCCTTTCACTTGCCTAAATGCTTGCCAAGATTCAGGTCACAGTTTCAATATAATTGTTTATATGTTTGTTTACTTGTTTATTTTCTGTCTGTTTGATACAGTCATCTTAAGTTGAGTTTCCCAGAAACAAAAAGCAATGACAATTCATGAGCAAGTGATTCACTAAGAAATGCTCCCAGGGAAGAACAGCCAGTCAGTGGGGGAAGCAAGACAAAGAAGGGAACCAAAGAAGAGGTGAGGATTTCAGACAAAGTGCCACAGAAGAGAGCACCAACCTGATCCTAATGGTCTGAGGATCACTTCCCTCATACAAGCTGTAGGTGAGGAGGTTACAGGCTCTGGAGTGAGGATCAGAGGCATAAACTCCTAAATAGGTATTCAGTGCCTGGCCCAGAGTTCCACAGAGTAGGTACATAATTATATTTGTGCTGATTAACTTATTAATGAATAAAAGAATCTATTTAATGGAAATGAAACAAAACACCAAGCACTAAAAACCTTGAGAGTCTTCTCTATGAAAATCTTTTGTGACCTTGACTTTGTTTAATAAAAATTATCTGTGTCATATGTGAGAAATGGAACTCGAGCCTCCTGGCACATGGTTAGCTTTGCAGGCATTCTTCAGTAGCATTTGAGTGTCTTCCTGTCTTGGGGACTGCTGGTGAGAAGTACATGTTAAACTGCTCCCTAGCAACATTGGTACCAGTTGAAACACAAGAGCAAATTATGTTTTCACAAACCACAAAAATAAAGACATTCTAAATAAAGAATAAGAAGAATGTGAAGAATATCACGAATGATGCACCACTGACATTTTATTTAAAAAAAAAAAAAACTCCCAAGGTCATTTTAGCCAGAAAAATATTACTCTGTTGGTTTAAAGTAGGAGGAAGCAGAAAAAAAAGCTGGAGCAACTGAAAGACAGTAGGTGGCCTGGACAACAACTACACTGACCCTGGGCCTGCACTCAATCCAGAACGCCTGTCCTCATCTGGCATTTGTGTCCTCCCTGGCTCTCTTTTTTAAACACAGTAATGTAGAAGCCACATCCCAAACAAATTAAATCAAAATTTCTGGAGTCAGCATTTTCTCAAAGGTCTTTAGGTGATTCTGATTTAAGAACTACCAGTCTCTGGAGAAAGGGGTCAAGATGGCGGACTAAGTAAAAGTGAGGTTTGCCTCCTCTTATGACTGCTTTAAAATTACAACCAAATTGTAAGACAATCAATTTGAAGAACTACCTGAAGTCTAGCTGATTGTAACACATACATCTGCAAATATAAAGAAAAAGCCACATTGAGATTGGTAGGAGGGACAGAGATGCAAAACAGGCTTGTCCCTCACCTGCATATGGTGGTTGAGCACCAAGAGGGAGAATATGGTTGCAGAGCACCCCCATGAAGGAATGAGGGGCCCTAGTTCCAGGGTTCCAGTCCCGGGAAGAAGAGTTTCCACAAAATCTGACTGTAAAAATCAGTAGGGATTCAGGCCTTCTGGGTGAAATTGAAGGAACCTGAAAACCCAGATGTCCCCCTTAGAGGGCCCATGCACAGACTCGCTCACTCACAGACACTGGGCATCAGTGGAGGGTCAGCAGCTCAGAAGGCACAAGAAAAATAGGAGAAAAACTGAGCTGTGTGGCACAGGAGCAAAGGCTGGAGGGACAGCTGTCACTGTTCCTTTATTGAGCCCCCTCCATGGCAGTTTAAAGATGGGCTCCATCTTGCCTGTGTTGAACTCTTTCTTTGCACAGCCAATTCTGAAGCTGCATTGGCCTGGTGAGGCCATCCCACTCCACCCGGTGTCTCCCAAAGACTCCACCCCACCCAACTGAAAAATTACCTGGGGTAGCTTATTGCCAGGCAGCCAGCCTCACCCTGTGCCTTCCCTGAGCCATGCATTCATCACCAAATAATATCCCTTAGCTCACACAGCCTGCAAATTTCAGGAGAGACTTCTGACTGCTGGCCACAAGTGTCAGCCTGAGTTGCAGAGTCTTGGAGGCAGATTGCAGGTGTCTGTGGGTCTGAAGTGGATGGTGGATGGCTTTGCTGTGCCCTGAGACTTTCACAAGAGGCCACAGGCTCAACACAGGCACCTAATCTGAATCTGCATTGCCCTGACAAGATTGGCTCACTCTACCTTGTGTCTCTGAGACCCCCACACCACCTAAGGCACAAATTACCTATGGCTGCCTGTTCTCAGGCAGGCAACCCCACACTGTGCTTTCTATGGGTTGCAAATTCAACAGCAAACAATAGCCCTCAGCTCACATGGCACATGTGCAGCCCAGGCAGCTCAGGAGAGACTTTTGATGGTGGGCCAGAAGCCCCAATCCAAGCTACAGTATTTCCTGAACAGATCTTGAGTGTCGGTGGGCCCAAGGTGGACAGTGGCTGGCCTTGCTGCAATCTGAAACTTTTACAGGAAGTCACAAATTCAGTACAGGCATGAAACTTGAATATACATAGGCCAGATAAAATCCGCTCACTATACCTAAGTGACTTCTTGGGTACCCGCCCCACCTAACTCGCATACCACCCAAAGTCTCTTTCAGCTGCAGAGTCTTAAGAGCAGCTGGCATCAGAATACAACAGAGAACCACCTAACTAGCCCCATAAGCATCACACCCAAAGTGTGGTTTCAAAGGTACATGATCCTGCTGAGGCAAATTCCACTCTGAGGGGTCGGCCCCTACAAACATCTCATACTCTGTGAGTGTGGCCAATCCCCACAGTCAGTAAACCAGAGAGTCAATCTTATCCACTGATGAGCTAACAATAATCAAGGACTAGCTACAACAGGAAAACACACACAACCCACACAAGGAACACACCCAGAGCCCCTGGTGCAGGTGATCAGGGAGACTGTGCTACTGGGCCACACAGGATACTTTTTACATAAGGCCACCTGGCCAAGGCTGGGAAACCTCACAAAACTTAATATATAGAAACAAACACAGAGAAGCAGCTAAAATGAGAACACAAACATACCACTAATGAAACAACAGAAGAAAATGCCAATTAAAAAAAACTGAATGAAATGGAGGCAAGCAACCTACCAGAGAAGAGTTCAAAACACTCGTTATAAGGATGCTCAATGAATTTAAGGAGAGAATAGATGATCTCAGGGAGGACTTCATCAGAGAAATAGTAAGCATAAAAAAGGACATAAAAATCATTTTAAAAGAACCAGTCAGAAATAAAGAATACAATAACTGAAATGAAGAGTACACTAGAAGGAATCAACAGTAGATTAGATGAAGCAGAAGATCAAATCAGCGAGATGGAAGAAAAGGTAGCAGAAAACACCCAATTACAACAGCAAAAATAAAAAATCAAAAAAAATGAGGAGAGTTTAAGGGACTTCTGGGACAACATCAAGCATGCCAACATGTGCATCATAAAGGTACCAAGGAGAAGAAAGATCAAGGAATTGAGAACTTCTTTGAAGAAATAATGACAGAAAATTTTCCTAACCTGGTGAAGGAAATAGATATACAGATCCAAGAAGCACAAAGAGTTCCAAACAAGAGGAACACAAACAGACCCATGCCAAGGCACATCATAATTAAAGTACCAAAGGTTAAAGACAAACAGAATCTAAAGAGCAAAAAGAGAAAGGCCAGTAGTTGCTTACAAGAATACTCCCATAAAAATGGCTGCTGATTTTTCAACAGAAACTTTGCAAGGTAGAAGTAATTGGCATGAGATATTCAAAATGATGGAAAACAAGAACCTACAACCAAGAATACTCTACCCAACAAGGCTGTTAATTAAAATGGAAGATAAGATAAAGAGCTTCCCAGAATGGAAAAAGCTAAAGGAATTCATCACCAACAAGCCAGTATTACAAGAAATATTAAATGGAGACTTCTGTAAAAAAAGAAAAAAAGAAAAAAAGGGAAAAAAAACCATAAATATAAATAATAAAATGGCAATAACTATGTATCTACCCATAATTACTTTAAATATAAATGGATTAAATACTCCAATCAGAAGACATAGGGTAACTGAATAATAACAAGATTCATTCATATGCTATCTATAAGAGACCCACTTCAGATCAAATGACACATACAAACTGAAAGTAAATGGATGAAAAAAGATATTTCATACAAATGGAAATTTAAAAAGCTGGGGTAGCAATATTTATATCAGACAATATAGAATTTAAAACATGAGTGATAAAAAGAGACAAAGAATGTCATTAGATAAAAATAAAGGGATCAATACAAGAGGACATAACCCTCGTAAGCATTTATGCACCCAACATAAGAACACCTCTATATATAAAGCAATTATTGATTGACATAAAGAGAGAGATTGACAGTAAAACACTCAGAAGACTTTATCACCCCATTGACACCAATAGACAGATCTTCCAGACAGGAAATCAACAAAGAAACAGCAGCCTTAAGTGACACACTAGACTGGATGGATTTAAGTGATATTTTCAGAGTGTTTCATTCAAGAGGAGCAGAATATACATTCTGCTCAAGTGCACAGGGAACATTTTCCAGGATAGTTCAATGTTAAGCCACAAAACGAGTCTCAATAAATTTAAGAAGATTGAAATCATATCAAGCATCTCCTCTGACCACAATGGTATGAAACTAGAAATCAACTACAAGAACAAAACTGGAAAATACACAGACACATAGAGGCTAAATATCACAATACTAAGCAATGAATGGGTTAACAATGAGATCAAGAAAGAAAACAAAATATAGATAGAGACTAATGAAAATGAAAACACAACTCAAAATCTATGTGACACAGCAAAAGCAGTCCTAAAAGAGAATTGAGAATACAGGCCTACTTCAAGAAACAAGAAATATCTCAAGTAAACAATTTAACCTTACACTTAAAAGAACTCGAAAAAAGGACAGCAAACAAAACTCAAAGAGAGTAGAAGGGAGGAAATAATAAAGATCAGAGCCAAAATAAATGAAATAGAGTCTATAAAAACAATACAAAAGATCAATAAAATGAAGAGCTAGTTCTTTAAAAATATAAACAGAACTGATAAAGCTTTAACCAGACTCATCAAGAAAAAAGGGAGAGAGGACCCAAATAAATAAAATTAGAAATGAAAGAGAAGTAACTAAAGACTCCACACAAATATAAAGGATTATAAGAAAATACTATATGATCGATTACCACCAATGAAATTGAATCAGTAATCAAAAAACTTTCTAAAAAGAGAAGTCCTGGTCCAGGTGGCCTCACAGGTGAATTTTACCAAATATTCAAAGAATTAACATCTATCCTTTCCAAACTCTTCCAAAAAATTCTGAAGGAGGGAAGGATCCTTAACTCTTTTTATGAGGCTACCATTACCCTGATTCCAAAACCAGACAAAGACATTACGAAAAAAAAAAAAATCTATCGGTCAATATCCCTGATGAACAGTGATGTAAAAATCCTCAACAAATATTAACAAAGTGATACCTTAAAAAGACTAAACACCATGGTCAAGTTGTATTTATTCTTGGGATGCGAGCTTAGTTTAATATTTGCAAAACAATTAACATGATACACCACATTAACAAATTGAAATATAAAAATCATGTAATCAATCTATAGATGCAGAAAATGCATTTGGCAAAATTCAACATCCATTTACGATAAAAGCTCTCAGCAAAGAGGGAATAAAGTGAATATACTTCAACATAATAAAGACCATATATGACCACTAACATCACACTCAATGGGGAAAAGCTAAAAGTATTTTCCTTAAGATTAGGTAAAAGACAAGTGTGTCCACTTTCACTAATTTTATTCAACATAGTGTTGGAAGTCCTAGCTACAGTAATCAAACAAGAAATAGAAATAAAAGGCATCTAGATTGGAAAGAAAGAAGTAAAACTGTCATTATTTGCAGATGACATGATACTATATGGAAAGAACCCTAAAGATTCCACCAAAAGACTGTTAGAACTGGTAAATGAATTCAGTAAAGTAGCAGGATACAAAATTAATATTCAGAAGTTGGTTGCATTTGTAGACAACAATGATGAACTATCAGAAAAAGAAATTAGGAAAATAATCTCATTTAAAATTGTATCAAAACAATAAAATACCTAGGAATCAAATTAACCAAGGAGGTAAAAAATCTGTTCTCAGAAAATTATGTCATTGAAAAAAATGAAGAAGATACAAATATATGAAAGCATATACCATGCTCATGGGTAGGAAGAATCAGCATTGTTAAAATGTCCATACTACCCAAGCAACCTATAGTTTCATTGCAATCCCTATCAAAATACCAATGGCATTTTTCAGAGAACTAGAACAAATAATTTTTAAATTTATTTGGAACCTAATAAGATCCTGCATAGCCATGGCAATCTTGAGAAAGAACAAAGTTGGAGGTGTTACACTATCTGATATCAAACTATATTACAAGGCTATAATAATCAAAACAGCATGGTACAGGCATAAAAACAGATACAGAGATGAATGGAATGGAATAGAAAACCCAGAAATATATCTACACCAATATGGTCATTTAATCTATGACAAAGGAGGCAAGAATATACAATGAGATAAAGACAGTCTTTTCAACAAATGGTGTTGGGAAAACTGGACAGATACATGCAGAAAAAATGAAACTAGACCACCTTCTTATACCATATACAAGCATAGAATTAAAATACATTAAAGACTTAAATATAAGACCTGAAACCATAAAACTCCTAGAAGAAAACATAGGCAGTAAGCTCTGTGATATTGCTATTAGTAATTTTTTTTTTTCTGATCTATCTCCTTGGTCAAGGAAAACCAAAATAAATAAATAAACAAATCGAACTACATGAAACTAAAAAAGTTTTGCACAGCAAAAGAAACCATCAACAAAATGAAAAGACAATATACTGAATGGGAGAAGATATTTGCCTATGATACATCTGATAAGTGGTTAATATCCAAAAATATGTAAGGAACTCATATGACTCAACAACAAAAAAACAAACAACTCAAATAAATAATGGGCTGAAGATTTGAACAGATATTTCTCCAAAGAGGAATTACAGATGGCCAACAGACATATGAAAAGATGCTCAAGATCATTAATTATCAGAGAAATGCAAATTAAAACCACAATGAGATATCACCTCACACCTGTCAGAATGGTTATCATCAATAAATCAAAGAACAAGTGTTGGCGAGGATATAGAGAAAAGGGAAATTTCATACACTGTTGGTGAGGTTGCAAATTGAAAAAATGTTTGGAGGGTCCTCGCAAAATTAAAAATAAAACTACCTTTTACTCAGCAATTGCACTTCTGGATATTTATCCAAAGAAAACCAAAATACTAATTTGTACAGATCTTTGCACCCTTATGTTCATGGCAGTGCTATTCACAATAGACAAGATATGGAAGCAACCTACGTGCCTCTCAATAGATGATTGGATAAAGAAGTTATGGTACATATATAAATGGAATATTACTCAGCCACAAAAAATAAATGAAATTTTACCATTTGCAATGACACGGATGGACCTAGAGTAAATTATGTTAAATAAAATAAGTAGACAGAGAAAGATAAATACCATATGATTTCACTTAAATGCAGAATCTAAGGAACAAAAAGAACAAACTAAGCAAAAACAGACTCACAGATAAGAGAACAAACTGGCAATTTACAGAGACAGAGAGGGTTAGGGACTGGGTGAAAATGATGAAGGGATGAAGAAGTACAAATTAGTAGTTACAAAACAGTCACAGGATTATAGAGTACATCATAGGAAATATAGTCAATATTATTGTAAATAGTGCTGCAGTGAACATAGCGGATTGAATATAGCTTTTTCTAATGAGTGTTTTCATTTTCTTTGAGTACCCAGAAGTGAAATTTCTGGGTCATAATGTAGCTCTATACTGTATCACTGTGTGATTCTAAAAATGTAACAACTGTTCCAGTTTTATGAAAGTAGGTTAGATCCTTGCACAGTGGATGTTGTTGTCTTGAATTTACCCTTTGCTTCTGGAAATGACCTGGAGGAAATATATGTGCTCGTTTAAGGGACTAACACAGCTCTCCTGCTTTTGTTAGCAGATTGGGCCATATTGTTTCAGCTGGAATGATCCCCTTGTAACAGCCCCATCTGTCCATTAGCATGGGCTTGGGGAGAATTGTGAAAATATCAGGCTCCTAGGGCTGGATGTACTCAGAGGCTGTCTCTTTAGTAGGCCAAGCACTGATCTGTTCATTGTGATTCTCTTCTCATAACACCTGGAATCAACCCTCACTGGAAAATCTTCAGTATTTG
The DNA here is from genome assembly GCF_902729225.1 of Pteropus medius. Lineage (NCBI taxonomy): Eukaryota > Metazoa > Chordata > Mammalia > Chiroptera > Pteropodidae > Pteropus > Pteropus medius. The sequence continues at coordinate 4,762,802 of NW_024340695.1, read as the reverse complement.
GGATATCAGAACAAAGATAAAGATGATAAGGACTTTGAGGGGAGTTTTGAAAGAGCCAGCTGCCAAACAAATGAGAAATGAGAGGAGTGTGTGTTGTTTGTGTCATTTCCATGGACCTGGAAGCCACCGGAAGATGTTTCAAAACATTATAAATAAGAAGTTACTGTAAGTCCATAAATACTTAAAATGTGCTATCAGAAGGTAAAAGGTAGCCATAGCAGCATTTGATGTATCAGTAAAGACTAGTCTCCAAGCTGGGGATGAAAAAAGATAGTGGGTACCATTTTCTTGCAGTCTTCTTTCAGAAGATTCATTGCAGCTTAAACTTGTTCAGTAGAACAGTCATCCTGGATCCACTGGTCATACTTCTTAGAAGTGTCAGGAGTCACCGAGTTCGCTAATTAATAAATTAAAGTTCTCTGAGATGTGTAAGTCATTCTAAATAACTCATTCTGAAGACCTGAGTAACTGGAGCAGGGGAGAACAAAGCAGATTCAATATCTGCTAGCTCATCACAAAACTTACTTATGGAAACTGTCCCACTCCATGTCAGGGTACAGAAAGTGTACATGTCCTGCAAGAGCTAACATGCTGAAAGTGAAACTGGCACTTACTGATATCACAAATATAAACTTGATGAATTACTATTCAAGATGTGCTTCAATTTCAGCAAACTGATAGTTACCACATGAGGGGAATTTCTACATGGGTCAAAAAAAGGCGAGAAGAACTATTCAATCACCAGATAGTATGTAACAGGAAGAGTGACTCATGTCTTTCATGCGTCCATTTCTAGTGTTTTTTTCTAGCTCAGTCAGGAATTATGGTGGCATCCCTATTTTACAGATAATAAATTTATGATTCCTACCAGTGGTTTTTCAGCTTAGCTGCATATTAGAATCAAATATAAACTTACAATCATATATAAACTTACAATCACATATAAAATACTTATAAAATCCCTGATGTTCAGAGCATCAGAGATCCAGGTATCAAAACTCTTGAAGCCCCTAAGTGAGCCTATAAGCACAGCCAAGCCCCAGGACATTGGTGACTTGCCCAAGGTCACAGAGCTTGGAGAGGGCAGACCAAATTTTAACTCCAAATCCTGTGCTTTTCCTATTTTCCTTTTCCTTTTCCATATTTACTAATCTATATCTTAAAGTCATGTTGATCCAAATTATCTAAATCAGAACCAGAAGCCCCAGTTTTCTATTAAAATTCAATGTTTGTACATTTTACACCAGACAAAAAGTGCAAATAAATATTGAATCTTCATTGATGACACGTGTCAACTGAAGGTTGTCATCACCAATTCAATGCCAACAGGAATCCCAAATTGGGGTGCAGTGAGGATGGGAAAGCAATACTTTATTCGGTGAAAACTGAAATGTGACCCAGTAAGACTTTTGTATAACAGTTTAATAGTGATACAGTTCAATTACGATACTGTGTGGCTGTGAAATAGCTCAGGGAGGTGGCCTGGTGTTACAGCTCAGCTCCATTGTTAAAGCTCTAGCTGGTGTAATGTAGTCTTAGACGGAAACTAAAAGTGTGCTCCACCAAGATGGAGGTGAGACTGACTTATGTACAGAAGAGCGCCCACTCCTGCAAATGAGAATTCCAAATCCTCGATCCAAATAACAGTCCTGATTGGTCAATATAGAGTTGCTCTGATTGGTCAGTGATTATACCAATGAGGATATAGCTATGTAGCTCCAATTGGACAAGGAAAGTCCTGGTCCTATTGGTTGAATTTCTACCCTAGGAGCTCTCTTATAAGGGTTAACTCAGACAACAGGATCACAGTGCAGGAGGCCTCCCATCTGTTGCTCCTCACTGAAATGCAGCATGCATGTAAACAATGGCTTCTAGATTTGGTTATAAATTTGCACTCAACTAACCAAAGGAGTCCTTCTTAGCAGCTATATTCTTCTTAGGGTCAACACATGCATGCAGAAGTGTTTAGGGAGAGCATAGTGATATCTGTGACTTACTTTGAAATGCATCAAAAAAATGAGATGAAGTGATGGATGGATAGTAGGATGAACAAATTGGTAAATGCATGATAAAGTCAGTACATAAAGATACTAATAGTAGAATCTAAGTGATAGATATGTGAGTACTCACTATATAATTCTTTTAATAATCTTTTATAAATTTGAATGCATGTTGGTACAAGGAATAAGAAAGATGTTGTCTCTGTACCATTTATTTACTAATCCATTTAACTTACTGTTTTAAAATGATCATATATCAATTCAGTGTTGTATTTCATATCTAGAGTTCATATTGACAAGCGGATAAATGTATTGTAGTTAAGTTAATTTGTTGAACAAATGTGTAGCAACATTGTTCTGAAAAAGAAATGGACCATCATATTTACCTTTACATTCACATTTAAATGTAAATAACTATAAAACTTTTAGAAGAAAACATAGAAAAATCTCTGTAACCTAGAATTAGGTAGAGAGTTTTTATGTATGACACCGGAAACACAACCTATAAAAAAAAGAAAATAGATCAATTTAATTTTATCAAAATTAAAAACTTTTACTCTGCAAAATACAGTTAAAATAATGAAAAGACAAGATACGGACTAGGAAAAAATATTTGCAAATCACACCTCTGACAAAGAATTTGTATCCAAAATATATTAAAATCTCTCTAAAACCATATTACACACATATTAAAATGGCTGAAATCCCCACGCCCCCCCCCCCCCCCAAAAAAAAACACACTAACAAGTGCTAGTGAAGATGCAAAGCAGCTAGAACTCTCATTAATTGTTGTTGGTACAGCCACTTTGGAAAAGTTTATCATTTTTCTATAAATTTAAACAAATAGCATGTGACCCAGCAATCCTACTTCTGGATATTTACTGCAAAGAAATGAAAACTTACGTTAACACAGAAACCTGTGCATGTAAGTCACAGCACTTATTTGTAATAACCAAAAACTGACAATAAACATCCTTCAGTGAATGAAGGGATAAACACACAGTGGCACTTCTTTATCATGGAATATTATTCAGGAATAAAAAAGGAATGAACTGCTGATACAAATAGCAACTTGGATGCATCTCAAGGATATTGTGCTGAGTGAAAAAGGCCAGTCTCTAAAGGTCACATACTGTCTGTTTCCATTACTATGTCATTCTCAAAAAGACAAGTGTAACAATAGAGGTTGTTGTCAGAGGTTAAGGTTGGGGGAAGGAGGTGATTATAAAGAGGCAGCAGTAGCATGGTGGAGTTTTTTTTAATCCTGTGTCCTGATTGTTTTAGTAGTTACATAATCTATAGCTGCAACAAACCCGTAGAACTATATACAATACAACAAACAAAAGCGAAGGCATGGGTAAGCTGTGAAATCTGATTAAGGTCTGTGGTTTAGTCAATAGTCTTGTACCAGTGTCAGCGTCCTGGTTTAGGTCATTGTTCTCTGCTTAAGAGATATAGTAGGGCACATGGGAACTCTCCATTCTATGTTGGCAATTTCAATGGAAACTTTGTTCTATTTTCAAAACTTTTATGCAATTTTAAAATTGTTTCAAAGTGTGTCTGTGTATGTACACATATGTTTATACATATACACACATATGATATATATGTATATTGTATACAGTCATCTTTAATAAATTTTAATATTCCCTCTATAGTCATTAAACTAATTAAAATCCATACAACTTAAATTCATGCTTTCCTTTCAATAAAGCAGAATATTTCAGAATGGTAAAGAAAATTGGGAAATTTCATAATTTTTAGAAAATGGCTGATATCTGATTACCTAGAACACCCCAGCCAATCCCTTGTTATACAACCAGAGATTTACTATAATTGGATTTTGCAGAGAAGCAAACTTAGGTTTGGAAAATATTCTGAATCTTACAAACTAGGGAGCCTACCTGGATTACCGATGCTTCCAGATGTGAGGAGCTGTAGTCCATGGCCAGAAGCAAGGAGCTAAGAGAGACTGGTCCAGGCAGATGGTTTCTGGAATCACCTAAACACAAGAATCTCCCTGTTCCATGTTTCAGGCAGTTGGATTTTCTTGTTATAGCAATGGAAGATATAAATTCAAGATCTCTCATCACACTGGGGTTATCGGCTTTGATAAAAGCCTGAAACTTTGAGAGGATAAAGGAGACATCGAACAAGTCAGATGGGGTATCCACGTTCTACCCACTCTGGAGCAAGAAATATTTGGTTCTCACTCAAGCCAAAGAGATATTTGGTGTCTGGGTAGAGGACAAGGCTGAACAGGGTATGGGGAGTAGAAATGGCCACTGATGTCTTAAAGAAAGGGGCACTATGGTATTTACCTGCACCACTCTCACTGTATCTAGAATAATTCTTGGCACTTACTAGGGCTCGGAGACTATTTGTTGGCTGGGTGGAGAGTTGTGGATGAATGGATGTAATGTTCCCCAGACTAGCCTTTTGTTCCTGGGAGGGTTCACAATCTACCAGTCTCCTCCAACTCCCAGCCCACCCATCCTCATCCTCGTCAGCCTGAAGTTTTATCCATTGTTCTTCTCTGAGCTCTTGAGGTTGGATATCCTGTGGGTAGCATCACTGTGGGCACTGATGAGCCATCCTCTGGAGATTTCCCTAGGAGTCCTTTTTCGCATGGGCCCTGGCAGTGGGCACTCAGTTGCTCTATCCTTTGAGAAGGTACCTCTGACTGTGCACAGAATCAATGCTTTATTTTGGAAGCCATCTTTGGCCTATTTGGCTCAGGCACATCCCTTTGAGGTGTTTGGTGTGCTATGACCCTCTGAGCAGGTATGTGATACCAAAATGTCACTAAATAGCTTCTCTGTGGAAACATGAAGAGAACAAACTTGACAAAATACCTAACTGCAATGTAAAATTCATGTATCCCGAAAAAAGTGAATTCAGTATTTTTTTCCCACAATGCTCATAGTGTTTCCATTAAAGCCCAATAGAAAAAAAAGTATGCAATGTTTAATCCTAAAAGGAAAAATAATCAATTTAAAATATAATTTTTCCTTCTAAAATGGCACATGTGTGAAATAATTTTAGACTTACAGAAAAATTGCAAGAACAGTGCAGAGCATTCCTGTATATTTACTTGTTACCTCCTTTTCTTCAGTCTTACTAGTTTACTATATGTGTTCTTTCTTTCTATCAATATACATGTATTTCTGAGCTATTTGCAAATAAATTACACACGTGAATTTTCTTTACCCCAAATAAACCATGTGTATTTTCTAAAAAAAAAAAAGTATCAATTATAAAAGTCAGGAAACTAAAATTCTTCCAATTCTATTACCTAATCTATACATCTTATTCAAAATTTTAAAATTCTTTCAATATTGTTTTTATAGCAAAAGGAAAAAAATCATGTTTCATGATCTTGACATTTTTGCTGAATACACATCAGTTATTTTATAGACAGCCCTCAGTTTGGGTTTGTCTGATAATGATTCTTTTTTATTGGATTTAGGTGACTGCATTTTTGGCAGGGCCACCACAGAGTGATACCTGCCCTCTTGTTGCCATCAGGAGGTCCATAACATCAATGTGTCCCATTCCTTGTGGTGATAACTTTATTATGCATTGAATGATGCCTGCCAAGTTTCTCACTGACCAAATGACGGTGTTTCTTTGCAATTAGTAAGTATTTTGTAGGGAGGCACGTGTATTCTATTAGCCATTTACCTACTAGGTTTTAGCATTCTTTGACAAATTTCTAATCTCATAATTCCTTTTGTTGTTGTTGTTGTTATTTGTTACGTTATTCTTTGCATGAGGTGTGTATTTCTTTTCTAGTTAGTATTATGGGTTACTTCAAATAAATATCCAAAAGTGGGATAGCTGGGTCATATTCATTGTATTCCATTGTGTGAATGTATCACAGTTAATGTAATCACTCTCCTTTCAATGAGTAGTTAGGTCATTTCCAATATTTTACAATTACCTATAATACTGTAATAATAATAACTTTATGCATAAGTATTTTATGTTATTAGAGGTGAATCTTCAGGATAAATTCATGGAGGTGAGTTTGCTGGACCAAAACATAAACATGTATTTAATAGTGTTATTTATTGACAAATTTGTTTACAAAATGTTGCACCAATTTGTATTTCCATCAGCCTGTTTTCCTGCAGCCTAACAAGCAGTATGGTTTGTTGTGCTTTTTAATTGTTGGTGACTCGATAAGTGAGAAATGGTATCTTAGAGTCATTTTTTCCTTTCTCTAAGTATTGTGAAGTTGAGTATCATCATGACTGTACTAAGGTAAGGCAAGCAGAGGGCCCAGGCCATGAAATTTAGGAAACACTTAATCTCAGACACTGGCCCTGTATTCACGGGGCCCTGAATATAAGGCAGACTACAATGACAAGAAAGCTGGGCTAAGAGTTAAGCTTTAGTTCCCATCCTTTTCTTCAAACCAACCCAAATCTACATTTTTAAAACTACTTTGGATTGAAAAAAGTAAGGAACTCGGTGGATTACGTGTTGAGGTCCTCAGACAAATGTTACATAAAGTGGAAGCAAGAAGATTTTTAAAAGACAACCATAGTCTTACACAATAACATATGTAGCTCTTATGTGCAAAAAATCACACATGCAAACAACGTAGATTTTAATGAGGGCTACACATTTGGAAACTGGATTAACAGTTAATGATAACTTGACATTCTATGGCTTTCAGTTGTAAACCCAAGCCCTATGGGGGTCATAAAAGACTTTGTTTTTATTTATCTACTGGTCACTTGGATAACCCTGGTTTGATTAAGCAGTGAAAAGTGGCCAGCATTCTGCATGGCCTGGCTTTGGATATCCCTATACTTTCACCTCACACCATTTTCTCTCACTTTATACAGACTCATATGTGTACAGTGCTCACTCCCAGCCCAGGGCCTTTGCACTTGCTGCTCCCCTTAATTCCAGGTTCTTTACTGGCAGTCTCAATTTCTTCACAAAATCCAATGTCCTGTGTACAACTCGATTATATCCATACTATGAATACAATATGAGAGCGAAAATAAATAATATATTATTAACATACATTGATTGCTTGCTGTATGCCCAGGTCACTTTTACCTGATTCAAGTAGTGTTGTTTTACACCAAGTCATAGAAAGCTTTGTTCAATCCTGTCTTCGAAAACACACAATGTGTATTTATTCTTTGCACTTATTTATTTGGCAGTAAATGGAGTTTATCATCCTAAATGTCCACTATGTTCCTTGTGTGTTTCTACATGTTTTTCACCCCCTCCTAGATGTTTGCTGAGTGTGGTGTTCTTGCTCCATATAGTGATGCCCTGATTGAAGTTTTTAGGGCATCAAATACCCGCCATTCCTCTACAGGTTCTGCAGCAGGTGCTCTCAGCCCCTCATCAGGTACTACCCTTGCAGGAAAAGCACCATAGCCTGACCTCCCCCTACCTAAGGACTTTATCTAAGGATATGAATCATTATGTGAGAATTTCTGTCCTCAGGAGTGGCCTTCATCCAATAATTGAAAGGAGGTGGTTCATTCAGGTAGGCTTGGAATGGTCTCACTCTGGCTCCCTGAAGTCCCAGCAGCACCAGACTCTAGAAGTCCAAAGAAGTACCTGTCTTGGTAACACACCTTTATTGGCTGTGTTCTCTGCCATACCCCACTTCTCCTCTTCTCTCCCAGGATTTCCTGTGGTTACCTCCCAATGAAACAAGTGTAGGCCAATCCTTTACTCAAATCTGCTTCTAAGGGTAACCAAAACTAAGATAGGTTCCAAAAAACATTTTGTTATGTTGTTTCCCAGAGCACTTTCAGATCACAGGAAGACCTAACCTGATAGGGGAAGTCACACAGGGAGCTATTTCCTAATATAACCATTAGATTGAATGCCTATAGCTAGGTAGAAGACAAGTACTTAAATTATTGACTAACAGCCCTCTAGGATAATTGCCATCATCACACTCCACCCTCACAAACAAAGACAAACCAGGAGCCATGCACAAAGGTGAATCTTAATTAATTTTGCTGCATTTGGCTCCAGAATATTATAGACTCCAGAACAACAACAACCTTTAGATGATAATGAGTCACTCCTCAGACAAGAAATGAATTTGAATTTTGTCCAGGACAAGTAACCACCAACAGAAGAATTTCTCTCTTGACAGCAACTCTGTGTGAAGGAATATTTGTCTATACCGGTCTCCCCAGAGTGTGCAGATTTGGCTATGGAAACCTTGGCTGTGTGTCCCCCAGCCTCCTCTAGTTTCCTTTGCTGAGGTTGCTGTCTGAGCATAGTAAATGTGAGTGTTGCCTTGCAGGGACTCTTCCTAGACTTGCCTTCCGGGAAACTGATCCCTGCCAGAAAAAGCTGAAACATTTTTTAAAAGAGAATTAAAATCTCAAACTGATCAAGTCTATTGATCATGAGAATATCCTAATAGCTAAGACCTGAAGTCCCCATCACAAAGGAGGAAAACAAACTTTGAAGAAATAGAACAAAGAGCACTGCTCCTGAAGGTAACCCAAAACAGTATGTCTATTTAGTTTCCACCCTCCCACTTTTGCACACTGACATTGGTCCATTCCAAATAGAGTCTATTTGCAAATAATCTCCATAAATACTTATGATCATCTACTCTGACCCCAGAATCAAATTGGGAACTTCCAGAAGAGAAGGCCAAGGCTGGAGGTGACCATCAAAGAGTGACTAACACAGAGCTGCATGCACCTTGTTTACAAAGACATACCAAAAATTATGAGCCATGGAATTGGATCGCATTCATTCCCGAAAATACAAAACACTGGTGTTGTATTTCATAAGGTTAAGTCTTCTGAGTTAACCTTATTTTTCCCCCATCTTCAGAAAATTTCATTTTTAAGCTCTTAGTTGGATTACTGTCTTCTAAAATGCTTCCCTCCTCAAGCAATATAAAATTATTTAGATACTACCAGGAAGCCAAAAGAAAAAGTTTACTTCTGAATGACTTCAATATTTTTTTTTAACTGAGAGCCAATTGTTTTATAAAAGTTTTTCTGGGAAACCAACATGTAAAACAAGAAGAGGTGGAGCTGTTTGAGTGCAGGCAGCTTTGGAAACTGAGGGCTGTCCATCCTACCCCCCACCTTTCACAGAGGCCCCAAGCCCACTGCATGAACTGTAGCATGAAAGTGTCCCCCTTAAAATGACAAGTGATGTCTATGACCATGCTACCCTGGACAAACCCGATCCTCTCTGATTTTGGAAGCTATACAGGGTCGGGCCTGGTTAGTACTTGGATGGGAGACCACCTAGGAAGACAAGGTTCTGTAGGCATAAAAAAAATTAAATTAAATTAAAAAATAAAGGATTGTAAGCTGACAAGGTCCTTGCAATCTGTGAGGTCAACCAAGGGTTGCCTCGCCTAAAAATAAAAATAAATAATTGACAAATGATGCTGCTACTTGCATCATGTCCTCTGTGATGTCCCTCCAAAAAGAAAGTGGTTATAACAGGCCCACCACAGATGACCAAGTGTGTGTTTTCCCCATTTTCAGGAACAAAGGGGTCATAGATCTAAATTGTTGTTACTGAAGCCAACTCAAACATGTTACACTTAGAAATAGACATTTATTAGGAAATCTTGTGTTCCCATTTTCTACTTGCCCAAGAGATTTGGTTAATGGAGAGCTGGTTAACAAAAAATAACTCCATCTCCAGATTTTAAGATTTAGAATAGAAAGTAAAATACACTTGCATTTTAGTGACACTGCACATAATTTCATCTTCCTATGATGATCCAGGGCACTAGTTTGGAGGTGATGATTATTGTCTCTGTGAAAATCTGGTTGTATCTGATTTGGGCTATCATAGTGCAGGACAGGAGAGGGCTGATCTGTAAAGCATGTGTTTTAAGCATCACATACTTAAAAGAGGCTAGGGGCAAAGGCTGAGCTCTGGTTTCATAATCTTCTTTACTCCTTGTACTGGCCGACTTCTAGATCCTGAACTCACAAATTCTTTGGCCTTTGCTGAGCACCAGGAAGAGATTGACAGACATGAACTTGGAATTCTTTCTAGAATGGTTTCTACCCATGTAGTGAAGAATATTATGGCCTCGGTCTTTAGACTATCTCCAGACCCTCACTGCTCACTAGCTGTTCACTCGCATCAGTGCCCCAGGCCCATGACACCGCAGACCCTTCTCTCCTCCTCCCCTCTCCCTTCCACCTCTTCATCACAGGTTTCCCTGAGGGGTCCCCAAATGCACACCACTTTTGGGAAAACATTGGGCTCCTCCAAGCTCCTTGCCCTGTTCTCTACTTGGTCCATCCAGATGTAACAATGTGCTCAATAGACAAGCTCTATTTAAAGAGACCTTTTTTAAGGGCCCAAAGTAGTTTCAGTGTTCAAATAGAGGGGGTTTGTTGGCTTACTTTTGCCTCCATCTCAAAATAGTTTCTATCTACAAGAAGCTTGCTACCTAGTAGGAGAAACTAAATTATATACCCAAAATAATTAATTAATAATTTAGGGCAATGTGCGTTTAGAAACTAAAATGTGGTTCCCTTGCATTTCATGTTATTGAAATCCCAGATCTCTATACATCCTTGTATCTGCAAGCCATGTGTGCATTACACAGAGTGTGTCCTCAGCAGACATCTGTGATTTTTATGTGATCTGATTTGAAGTAAAAGGGAGGCCAGTGGGCTTCAAGGTATTGGGGAGACCCTGGTGCGACAACAATGATTTCACCTGATCTTCCACAGCCTAAAGAAAACCCCTTAGTGGACACAGATAGGCCCCTGTGGCCCACCTCAATGGTTCAAGTGAAGGAAAATAGTCCCAGTGCTGGCCCTGCAAGGACATCAGACCTCAAAACCCAGACATTGGCCTTGCCAACATGACTCATTGGGAATTATTTCCTTCTTTGGCAGTAGAAGCTCTTTTAGGTATTGACCTGTCTGGGGTATCAAAGGTGCTTACCTATACTTCTCCAGTCTTCTGATGTAAAGGGAAATGTCCTGTTTCACGATGGCTGTCAAGACCATAGAACATCGAGTGTGCCCCTGAGAGGCACACACAGATTGGGGAGCTTCATCCACCTGCCTGCATTCTGGCCATAGTTTATTCTTAATTTTCTTCATCATCTGCCCTGAGTAAGATAGCCTTGTACCTGGCAGAGTCATCATTCTCCCTCATCTTCCCTGTGGGCTCACCTAAATGGATAGTTAGAATGTGCATTCTGGAGTGCATAGGGAAGTCATTTCAGGTGGGGAAAGAGAGGATCCAAGGTAGGGTTTAAGGGCTGAAGACGGTGCATTCATGTGCTCTGATGAGCCCAAAGGAAGCCCTGGGAACTCTGGGTAAACTCTGGGAGCTTCGCTGCTTCAGTTGGTGCCATTTGTGTTGTCTAAGTGCACGCATGAATTCTTCATTTATTTGAAATGTGTACATTAGATGTCTAGTGTATGCCAGGAACTATTGTAGGCACTCGGAGTATAACTATAAATAAGCCATACAAAGATTTCTGCCTTCCTGGTGCTAAGAGTAAAGGAGTCAGATAGTAAATAAGCTCATGCCCACCAGGCAGTTAAGAGAATAGTGGTGGGAGACAGCTGTGACAGTCTGGCAAGGGTATCTGAGAAAGCTCTAATGAGAAGTGGAATACGAGCAAAGCTCTGAATGAAGTGAGGAAGCTAGTCATGTGCATATCTGGGGAAGAGAATTCTGGGTTGAGGGAACAGCAAGAGCAAGGACCCTGAGGAAGGAGCATGCTGGGCATGTTGGAGGAATTACCAAGAGCTCTTGTGGGTGGAAGAGAGGAGATCAGAGTTAATAGAGGTCATACCCTATAAAAACAGCAAAATAGAACTTCCTGATTTGATGAAAATGCTCTACATCTATGCTATTTAGTGTGAGAGGCACTAACAGCCTCTGGCTACTAAGCACAGGCATATGGTAGTGTGGCTGAAGTACTAATTGTTAGGTGTATTTGATTTTAGATAATTTAAGTTTAAATAACTCCATGTGGTAATGGCTGCTGCACTAGTCAGCACAGATGTGGACATCATGGGCAGCTCTGAGGCCTCTGATCTTGACCCACAGTGAGACAGGTCCAAAGGACAAGTGGTCATGTCTGACTGACCTGCATCTCAGTAAGCTACTTTGGGTAATGTTGGGTTTCTTCAAATCTTGCTCCACCAGCTGCTCGTTGGGCAATGGGCATGTTCTATGCTTTCTCAATGCTGAGTCTCAAGGAAACCAGATTCCACAGGATTCTTTGTGAGGACAGAGGAAAGATAGAGACCCCTGCACCTGTTAGCACATCTGCACCTTTATAATTTCCATTGCCAAAGAAACCTTGCTTTTTGTAAAAAAAACAAAAAACAAAAAACAAAAACAAAAACAAAAACAAAAAACAAAAAACCTGAAACCCAGAAATGCAAAAAGAAAGAAAAAAGTCAACAATATGCCTATCATTCAGAAGCATCTAATTTCTGCCATCGTGAAAGAAATGATATATTCTACTTTCTACCCTGGTTTTTTTCTTCAGTTATTATTTTAAAAAGAAAAACTTTTCCAGGGCAATAAATAAACATCTGTACCATCTATTTCATTACTGTGTAGAATTCTACATAGAATTCTTTCATAATTTTTCTGTTTTTAAACAGTATTGTCAGGAACACTCTAGAATGAACACCCTTACATTCTTGTACATGTGCTTTTAGAAAGTGAGCTTCCATAGGAAGTCCTGGATTCTGGGCTGCTTGAAGTCCAGTCTTGTTCCATGTCCTGTACTCTCTGGGCCTCCTCTCCTTGCTATTTGGTCCACAATGTCCATGGTCACTTGTAGTCCACTAGTGAAGGAAAGAACATAAAAATAGCTGGGCTGTTTTGTATGCTCTGTAATTTGTTGGAATCTATTTTAATCAAAATTGACTAATCGTTTTGGTGTAGACACAACTTTGCAATTTACAGAGTGTGCTTCACTTATACTTCTAAATAAAAATCTGTGAAGGTTTTGGTGTGTGGGGGGGTGGTATCCTGAAATCTAATTCTTTACTTCATGTGGATAGTGGTGTAATTCTAAGTAGTTTCCGAAGACAGAAGTCTATGCTGCCAGGATGCCTATGTTGTCTAGGAGAGCAGTTCACACAGCACTGGCTCTTTGATTGGGAAAACTTTCAACTGGCCACTATCATCCTGGCCTCCCTGTCATTGCCATGAAACAGACTAGTCAAGAAGCAAAGTCATCAGAATCCCTAGAGCAGAGGAGGCACCTCATCTTTGGAGAAGCAATTAAGACAAAATGGAGTTTTCTTATAGCCATGTTTTGGTGTCCAAACACAGCATATAATACAGAGCTCTGGAGTGAGAAACCACTGACTGGGTGGTTCAAGATTTTAACTTCTCAGAGCCCAACTTTGTCCTTGGTAAAACAGAAATAACAATAAAAAAAGGAACAACACCTATTTCCAGAGTTGCTGTGAGAATCCAGCCAGCTCAGGTATATAAAACTGTTAGTGGAAAAAAAGAAAAAGAAAACCTAAATAAATATCCACAGACAGGGCTGTGTGACGACACTCACCAGCAGTATCTTCACCCGTCAGCATGAAGTTCATTAGCTCAGAGTCTGAGTTGAGGGCTAGAAAAAGTGGCTGTCCTTTCAGTCCTGGTTCTCTACCTCTCCAAGGGGACTCTTTGGACATGGCCTGCCCTGGAATGGTACTGTAGGTTCCTCCTTTCCCAGAATTTCATGCAGAGGGACCTTCAAAGTGCAGCTCAGCCTTTCCAATATAGCCCTGACATTCCAGGTCACTTATTTCCAGAGCAAGGTTCTGGAGACCATATAGTTGATATAGCTGCTTATCTGTAAAGAGAAACAACTATGAAGACATTCAGACTGCCTGGCAACACTACACAGCCATCATTTGAATCAAACATTTCGACTTCCCAGCAGCTGACAATTGTGCATCTCTACTCAGGCAACCCTCAGTCTACCCATGAATCTCACCCATGAATTATGTATCCCTGAGGGCTATTTAGTTCCCTTCTCTGACAGATATAAAGACAGTAATTTTCATTTCCCTTTATTGTTTAGGAGACCATATGGGAAGTGATGCTGCAGAGTAAAAAGACTATAAATTTCACAGACACAGCTCTGTGAGGGAATGTTGTGTGGTCTTAAACTCATCAGTGACAGTGACTAACCTGGGCAGAGACAATGCCCGCCCAGCAGGAGGAGGTGGCCCTCTCTAAAAAGTGATGCCTCAGAGCTCCTGTCCTGCAGGTCTGTTGTGGACAGGTGCTGTGTAGATAGTGCGTCACCCACTTCCATTATGAGACCCTCCAAAGAAGGTCCTTGTTTGTGATTTGAGTGAGCGCATCAGAATTCCTGTTTTCTCGCAGTCAACTAGATAAAAGCAGTCCTAACAGGAAGCTTCTATCATTTTTCTACAGTACCACAGCTGTCTACATGCTGATTAGAGACTCTTATTGGCATTTTATGTGCATTTTAATTAACCAAAAATTTTTTAAAAAGTACCTTCATCATCTGTGGGCTTCATCTGTGTCTGGCTATGTAGGAATGTCAGGTGAGGCAAGAGGGACACTGCTGTGGTGGTCTTAATGTCAATGGCATTCATGTAGGTGTTAGATTCACACGAGTACCCACCTGAGTATTCATCTGGTGCCTCAAGTGACTGCCTCTGAAGCCACCTGAGGAAGTGGCCAGCATGCACTGCAGTGTGGTCCAGAATGTCTCCAGCCTGCAACAGGAGGCCACATGTTTAATAACCTCCTGTAGCTGACAAAGGAAGCTAGGAAGCTAATGACCCTCTTTCAGAAGGAAATGTTCCATTTCTTTTTTAGAAAAGAAAAGGTGGAGTAAAATATGACTCCATTTCTGTATAAAATAAGCACATAGAGTAGCCCTGGTTTAGGATGAGTTTGTATGAGTGTGCCATGTGCTAACGAGGAGAAAATTTGCAGTGGAGTGCCACAAATTAGATAACCACTTAGAGCAAAAGCATCCTCTACCCAGGCATGTAGAGTGGAAGCGCATTGGCAGGACCCAGCCCTTTAGCATCATGGAGCACTGGTATGCCCTCTGAGAGGAGGTTTGGTCAGTGTTGGAATTATCCCTGCTACTTCTTAAAAATCCCTCTGTCTCATAATAAAGAGGGGAATCTACATACTGGTATGTGTGCCTTCTGAGAGTGCCAAATTCTATCCTCTGATAAATTAGACCTTTACCCCCACCATCCAAAGCTCCATCCGAAAGATCTGTGAAGTAATTGGCTTCTGTAAAATTTTATCTTCTGAGGGATGACCCAAGAGCCCTGTACCTGGGAGTTTTCTCTTCCTGTTATTGGCAAGAGTTCTCTCCTCTGGAGCATTCCTTCTGGGAGGAAGTACCTGCAAGCAATAACAACAATAGTGACCTTCCTGAGGGCTTCTCCTTATTCCAGGTTCCACTTCCACATTCAGAGTGCTTCGTAGACTGGTTCCTTTATTAATCCTCTCTTCTCTTCCATTCCAACACATTTCTCTCTTCCAGAGCAACTACTCGAGTGATACAGAGAGCGAGGACAACTTCCTCATGATGCCCCCACGGGACCACCTGGGCCTCAGTGTCTTCTCCATGCTCTGCTGCTTCTGGCCTTTGGGCATCGTTGCCTTCTACCTGTCCCATGAGGTAAGGCCTCCCTCCATCAGTCACACACATGCAGCACACCCAGGCCAATGAGGAGGAGAGTCCAAGAAGCCATTCAGCTCATGCCACCAGTAGGGTCTGTACTTTACAGCTGGAGAACAGGCCAGAGGAAGTCAAGGTCCCCTTATCTCATTGTCATTGTGGGACTGCCCCGTGGCACCTGGGGCAAGGTAGGCAATCTTCAGGAAGAGGGCTGCGTGAGAGAAACAGGTGTCCACTAGGAAAAAGCAGATAGTTTGGGGAGCTTGGAATCCAAGCAGGCACTTGGACCCTGCCAGTGGAATTGACCCAGCACTGGGAAGCACCATGCCCAGGGTGAGGATGTCTGACTTACTAAGAAAGGAGTCAAGCATTTTGTTTTCTTTCTGAAAAGCTCATACATATAAAATAGATTCTAGTTTCACAGCAGCCTGTATACTCCTCCCAAACTTTTGTTGTGCTAGAGGAAATGGTATGGAGTGGTCATGCTCACTCACAGCCTCCTGGGGCTGAGTCTACTGAGGGCAGGTTTTACTGCCCCTCTCCCATCCACTCAAAGCAGGAGGGCACTGTTAACATTGGAGCTATATTTTAATTGTCAAATCTTAGAATGCAATTGATGTTTTTACCTTAGATTTCACTAGGACAGGTGTTACCTGTTCAAAGAGATAAGAGTAAACATCCTATAAAAGAATCTGCAGGGTACCTGGAGGAAGTGAGCCCTGGATAAATGGGGGCAGCACAGGGAAAGATTGCCTATGCAGCCACATTGAGAAGCTGTCCCTGTCCTGGCTGCTCCACATAGCTGGGGGTGAACACTCTGTCTCTGGAGCAGGGCAAACTATGCATAAAGTTTTTGTCTGAAAGATTGTAACTATAATAAAAATCAAGGTCACAATTGCAGAGATTGGCATTTAGAGTCCTTTCCTAGAAAATAATTTTATTTTTCACAGTGTAAGAACCTGTTAGACTTGGGCCTGATGAGTCATGATGTTTAATACCTTCAATGATAAAGAGGATTCTGATTATTTGTTCAACAGTGAATGTGAAACACAGTTTCTGGGGAGGCCTCTGGTCACATTTCTTAAAGTTGAAGTCCAGAGTGTAGGGGTTGCCTTCACTGTTGGAATAAGAAGAGAACCCTAGGGATCCCTGGCTCTCAGTCCTTTTCTTCATTATGCTTTGAAGGTGGATTTCCCTTCAGTGGGACCACAGCAGAGAAATCTCTGGAGGTGAGTGCCCTTCACAGGACTTACATCCAAATCTTTCCACATGGAAACTCCCAGGCTGATGCCAGGCCCATGCAGCTCTCTCCTTTACAGTCCACAGCTGCGTGGTTCTGGGTTATGCTGCAGACCTAAGTGCGCCTATACCTGACACACAGGCTTCAGCTCAGCCACAAGGGTGCCATGCATGCTATTTGTGCCTCTACAGCCTGAATACAGACAAAATCTTCAGCAGGCATTTGAGGGGAGGAGGCAGCTGCTAAAGGGAGAGTGTGCACACACAATAGAATGGACAGAGTTTGAGAGTCATTCCACTAAATTAAATCAGTGCTTTCTTGGGCAAGCTAGCTAGGAATTCTACACTGGGCACTGGAGAGAGGCAAGCCAGAGCCGTCTTTCCATGGTGCTTTGTGGTTGCCACCAATGCCTCCTGCTGCCCAGAGGTGCTGGGGGTAGGGATAGTGATGTCAGAGTAGATCAAGCAGCATATTGATGAAGCCAAGACTCCCCCACTCCAAGTTCCAAATGCTTTTCACAAGGAAATCTTTGACATCAGTATGACTTTAGTTTCTTTTTTCTTTTATCATAGATCATATCTCATGTAGTCACTGTCAATTAGACGGTGACTACATTTTGTCAAAATAACCACCGTAAGGTCAAGAAAACACATGAGGCCATTCCAGGAAAACAAAAATCTCAGTGGTTGGATGACATGGGGCAGTGAGGAGACAAATTAACAGGATCCTTGAACTTAAAAAACCCAGGATATTTTTTGCTTTGTCCTATCCTAGCTGGGCCCAAGCCAGTAGACAACTTCTCCATGCCTCAGTTTCCTGATCCATGAAATAGTGTTAAAATTACCTGTGGTGTGGATCTGACAGGGTTTATGGAAGTGAAGTTAGAGAAGGTTCCTGGAAAGCAGCAGGAAACCCATACTGTCAGTACACATATGAGTCCCTAGGTGGAGAGACACCTGAAAGGAGACATAAAATCTCCAACAGATTTTATAATATGAAAAAGGTGTTAAGTAGTAGTAACAGTAGTCATAAAAGTGTTTGTAAAGTGGGTAACATGTTGCTCTATTAGGTGCTAGTCTGTATTAAGTACTGTGCATCTGGCTTCTCAGGGAGTGGACCTGACTAACAGCATCAACACCCCCAGCACTGTTAGACATGCACATTGCCTAGCCCCACTGCAGGCCTGCTCAACCAGGTCCTCAGGGGATGGGGCGCAAGAACCTGCATATGAACAAGCCCTCCTGTTAGTCCAGATGCTGCTTCAGTTTGAGTAGTACTATTGCACACACATGATCTCATAGCAAGTCTGTGATATGGCACCGCCATCACATCATTTTATGGCCATGAAACCATGATTTCAGTGAGGTTAGGTGGTATCCTAAGGCCAGAGATGGCTGGCAGTGGGCTGGGACTGCCAGGACAGTCTGCCTCTGAGACATCTCTGGAGAACGCAGCTGTTTGGGCCTGACTGTGATGAAAGACTCAATGTGGAGGCCCATGGAGGAATATAAGTGTAGCATTTTTTTACAACTTCATTTTATTCTAACCATTAATTGTTTCATACAGCTCCCAATGCAACCACTTTATAGAGAGGAAAGTGTTGTGTGCAATTTTGGTAGATATAGCTAAGAAACGATGCTTCTGAATGATGTCGAGGATAAAAATGAATCCATAATTTTGAGCGACTGCTGTAAGTTATTTAATGGGCACATTTTATCTTATGTAAATTTTCAATGAATCTAAAAGTGAGAAATTATTATACCCATTTTATGGATGAAAAGAACATGAAGTTTCAAGGGATTAATTTATAGAAATCAGAGAGGTAGTAAGACTGGGTACATGATGCAAATACAAATATTTCTAATCCTTAAAATCAAATTTTCTGTAGTATAAATTTGACTTTTACCTGTCTGAAAACAAAAATAGAAGCAGAGTACTTATTTCTAAATCCAGTACACCACCCTACTTAGAGGTTGGTGTAGTGAGGAAGAGAAGCCCATTCTCGACAAAGCTGCGATGTTTGCCCCAAGCACCTTTACTCAATCCCAGCTTGAGGCTGAAGCTGAATGACCTCCTCCAAAAAAGTCTTGGGCCTGGAACTGGGCATTGGGCAGGCTTGAGGATTACATGCCCTGCATCTGCTGCAATGTCTCCTGTATTCGAGCCTTTATGATGTTACCATTTCATTTCATTTCATAAACTGTTCCTTTCTTTTACTAACTGCAACATTATAACAATAATTAAATGCAAAAGGGATATTAAAAATCAGATTATATAAGAAACAAGAAAAAGCTCAAATAAACAATCTGACCTTACACTTAAATGAACTAGAAAAAGAATGGCAAATAAAACCCAAAGTGAATAGAAAGAAGGAAATAATAAAGATCAGAAAAGAAATAAATGAAATAGAGTCTAGAAAAACAATACAAAATATTAATGAAATCAAGGGCTGGTTCTTCGAAAGGATAAACAAAATTGACAGTCTCTTAACCAGACTCATCAAGGAAAAAAAAGAGAGGACTCAAATAAATAAAATCAGAAATGAAAGAGGAGAAATAATTATGGACTTCACAGAAATACAAAGGATCATAAGAAAATATGAGCAATTATACGCCAACAAGTTAGACACTCCAGATACATTCCTAGAAACATAAAATCTTTCAAGACTGAATCGAGAAGAATCAGAATATCTGAAATGATCTATTACCACCAATAAAATCAAATCAGTAATCAAAAACCTCCCAAAAAACAAAAGTCCTGGACCTGATGGCTTCATAAACGAATTTTACCAAACATTCAAAGTATTAACACCTATTCTTATCAAACTATTCCAAAGAATTCAAGAAGAGGGAAGACTCTGTAACTCCATTTATGAGGCCACCATTACCTTGATTTCAAAACCAAACAAAAGCATTAAAAAAAAAAAACTATATGTTGGCTCATTGGGAAAAGGCTAAAAGCATTTTCTTTAAGATCAGGAACAAAACAAGGATGCCCACTTTCACCACTCCTCTTCAACACTGTATTAGAAGTAGTAGCCACAGCAATAAGACAAGAAAGAGAAATAAAAGGTATCCAAATTGGAAAGGAAGAAGTAAAACTGTCGTAATTTGCTGATGACATGATACTATAGAGAACCCTAAAAATTCCAAAAAACTGCTAGAACTGATCAGAAGTCAGTGGCATTTTTATACACCAATGATGAACTTTCAGAAAGAGAAATTAAGAAAACAATCTCATTTACAATTGCATCAAAAACAATAAAATATCTGGCCATCAAATTAACCAAGGAGATAAAAGACCTATTCTCAGAAAATTATATCATTGAAAAAAGAAATTGAGGAAGATACAAATAAATGGAAGTATATATCTTGCTCATGGGTAGAAAGAATCAACATCATTAAAATGGCCATACTACCCAAAGCAATCTATAGATTCAATGCGATCCCTATCAAAATACCAATGGCATTTTTTAGAGAGCTAGAACAAATAATTCTAAAATTTATATGGAACCACAAAAGACCCTGAATAGCCATGGCAATCTTGAGAAAGAAGAACAAAATTGGAGATATCACACTACCTGATATCAAGCTATACTATAAGCCTACCGTAATCAAAATAGCATGGTACTGGCATAAAACCAGATACGATGATCAATGAAACAGAATAGAGAACCCAGAAATAAATCCATGTCTATACATTCACTTAATATATGACAAAGAAGACAAGAATATGCAATTGGACAAAGATAGTCTCTTCAATAAATAGTGCTGGGAAAATTGGATGGGTACATACAATAGGAAGAAGGAAAGAAGAAGAAGGAAAGAAGGAAGGAAGGAAGGAAAAAAAAAAAA
Source organism: Pteropus medius (assembly GCF_902729225.1). Taxonomy (NCBI): domain Eukaryota; kingdom Metazoa; phylum Chordata; class Mammalia; order Chiroptera; family Pteropodidae; genus Pteropus; species Pteropus medius. The sequence goes on along the minus strand of NW_024340695.1, from coordinate 4,742,054 downwards.
GAGGAGGGAAGGAATGAACAAAAGGAAGAAGAAAGGGAAAGAGAGAGAGAGAGAGACAGAGAGAGGAGGGAAAAAGAAAAGAAAGAAAGAAAAAGAAAGAAGTTGTTGTTGTTTTTTTTTTTTTGAAAACCAATCCATACTCAAAATGGATTAAAGACTTAACTGTAAGACCTGAAACCATAAAACTTCTAGAAGAAAACATAGGCAGTAAACTCTCTGATATTGCTAATGGGAATTTCTTTTCAGATATTCTCTTTGGTCAAGAGAAACAAAAAAATAAGTAAATAAACAAATGGGACTACATCAAACTAAAACGTTTTTGTACAGCCAAGGAAACCATCAGCAAAACAAAAAGACAGCCGATTGAATGAGAGAAGATATTTGCTTATAATTCATCTAATAAGAGGTTAATATCCAAAAATATATAAAGAATTCATATAACTCAACAAAAATAAATAAACAATCCAATTAAAAAATGGGCAGAAGAGAAATTATAGATGGCCAATAGACATATGAAAAGATGCTCAAGGTCACTAATCATCAGAGAGATGCAAATTAAAACCACAATGAGATATCACTTCGCACCTGTCAGAATGACTGTCATCAATAAATCAAAAAACAAGTGTTAGTGAGGATGTGGAGAAAAGGGAACCCTCATACATTGTTAATGTGATTGCAAATTGGTATAGTCACTATAGAAAACAGTCTGGAGGTTTCTCAAAATATTACAGATGGATATACCTTTTACCCAGCAATTGCACTTCTGGATATTTATCCCAAAAATCAACCAAAACAATAATTCGTAAAGATCTTTGCAACCCTATGTTCATGGCAGCACAACTTACAATAGCCAAGATGGAAGCAATCTAAATGCCCTTCAACAGACAATAGGATAAAGAAGTTATGGTTCATATAGACAATGGAATATTAGTCAGCCATTAAAAAAATGTAATCCTACCATTCACAGCAACATGGATTGACCTAGAGGTTATTATGCTGAGTGAAATAAGTCAGACAAAGAAAGATAAATACCATATGATTTCACTTATATGTGGAATCTAAGGAAATAAAGAACAAACTTATCAAAAACAGACCCACAAATATAGAGGACAATCTGGGGATGGTCAGAGAGGAGGAGGTGGGGTGAAGGATTGTAGAAGTACAAATTAATAGTTGATAAATTGTCATGAGGATGAGGAGCATGGCATAGGGAATGCAGTAAGCATTAATGTAATGGATCGGTGGAAAACCAGAAGAGAGAAGGAGCAATTAGGGGGATCATTTTATAAGCTATATAAATGTCTAAATAATGTACTGTATTCTTGAAAATAATAATAAAATTAAATAAGAGAAATGGGTTGTTGCTAATTGAGGTGATGTTGAGAACATTTCCTTTTTCAGTGAGAGAAATTGTAGCATGTTTGTATGTTGATGAACATGATCCAACAAAGAGGAAAAGTCAATGTTGCACCGGGGGGCTGGTGAAAGAGAATTTCTGGAGAGATGTTATTGAGCAGATGGGTGGAGTGAGAAGTGGAGGGGCTGCCTTTCTTAGGAACTCATGAGTTCATGCAGAGTGGCAGAAGATGGGTGGGAGCTACACAAGAAGCTGGGCTGAGGAGGCAAGTGCTAAAGTATGAGGAGTGACGAGGCTGTTCCAGGGCCTCAGGGAGGGAATAGCAGAATTGTGGAGGTAAGTGTGCCTTGGGAACCAGGCCTCCTGCAAGACTTCCCCAGCCACATTCCTCGGTACACATGAAGTTGTGGTGTGGGCACAAGAGTGATATGCCAGGGCTGCCAACATACTTGAAGACCACAAAGCAAGAGATGCAGAGACTCAATGATGTAGGCAAAGGAGCGAGGCAAGGACGAGTGTGAGAGGCATTAGGCCGAGGAACTCAGAGGCACAAGAGATATGTCTGATGTCCCTCTTCCTGGAAGCAAAAGCTTGAGTTAGAGTTTCCTGGTTATCCAACAACCTAAGGCAGTCTCCCAATTCCCCGTGTGACCATCTCTCCTCTGAGGATGCTGGGGGATTGAAAATGTTGAATGTAGATTCATTCTGCTCTGAACCAGACCTGACACCAAAACTAAACTAGGTGATATACTAAGCTGACGTTCAGCCTTTTTTCAAAATGCAAACTGTGTCAGCCACAACGGAATCCACATTAGAGAGGGTAATCCTTCTGAAGACAACCTTGTTTGGGTCCAGACGTGCTGCTGAGAGCAGGCAGTGCTGCTAGGCGAGGGTGATAATCCCTCCTCAGGCTTCTGGCCAGGCCAGACCAAGACTGCAGACAGCCGGTGAGGGGAAAGGTCCCTTCGCACATCCGTGGAACTAGAATGACAGTAGCAGTATTTCCCTAAATACAAACTAGGTATAAGTGCTTTATTTGCACCTACTTATTACAGCAGTCCTGTTAAATGTGGTACTAGAATTTTCATATTTTACAGGTGAGAAAGGTGTATAGACCCTGTTCAAATCAGGGTCAGTGCTGTGTTTAAATCCATTGAATACACACAGAGACACTTTTTCAAAACAGATTTATAGCAGATTTTATTTCATTCTCATCATTAAAGGAGAGGTAGTTTCTGCTGGTCCAGCAAGTGAGGAAGCTAAAGGCCAGCAAGGCTATTTAACTTCTCCAGGATTACACAGTAGGTTACTGCACACCAGCACTGGGGCCCACAGAGGGTGAGATTATAAGAAAGCACTTGGGTGCTGAAAGGGTCCCTCTGTGAATGCTCACATGTAGCTCCTAAAGAGTCTAGTCCAATTTATTCATGGTCACATTTTTTTTTCAGTTTAATGCTATTTGGTTTTGGTTTATTACTTTTCCCATGGAAATATAATTATTTTCCATTATTTCCCATTTCTCCTTCCAACAAAGTCAGTTTTGTGGCTTCAGAAATTATCCTATGGTATCTAGCTGTTTATTGAAAGAAGTAGAGTGATTTCTTTTCATGTCTTTATTTTTTGAAATATAAAACTCTCCAGGTATGAGATATGTTATTGTACATTTCTTAAAGTTAGAAAAAAAAAAAAGGAAAGGGGATTGGAAGAAAATCACTCCAAATACAAGTAATGAATGGTTTTCCTCTTCTGTCCACATGTGTGTTTGTGTTTATTTTATACTTTAAACACTATTAATGTGAAGATGATTTTCAAACCTACCTTAGTTTGAAAATAACACTCAAAACAGTACACAAGCATATTTGTGTAGTTTAAATTATTTTAAAGCGTGCAGCCAAGTAACCATCACCCAAGACAAGAATAGAATATCCCCAGGATCCTGAAGCCTCCCTTTCATACTCCTTCCTAATTACAATCCCTGACTCCCCATCTAGTAATCTCTGTAATGACTGCTATAGTACTTACTTCCTAGCATATCTTTATTATTTTACCCTCTAAGTTTGCATTCCTGAGCCTTCATTTCTTTGTATTTCCTTACCTCACTTGTAAACACTATGTTAAATATAAGTGGCATCCTTATCTTGTCTTGAGTCTCTAGGGAAAAATTTCCAACTTTCATTGTTATATAGAATCTTTAAGTATCTTATTTTTTAAACACGAATGGATGTGAAATTTATAGAAAGATTTTTGTGCAAACGAAAAAAATTATGAGTGTTTTTTTAAGCTGTAAATTTTCCTGTAATCTTTAATGTGGTAAATTGCATTAACTGACTTGAGAATGTTAAACTAATTTGCATTCATAGAGTAAATGCTTACTGGTCAAATTTTTGTTTTTGAATTTGTGTGCTTTTGTTTTCCTTGATATTTTTTGCATCTGTGTTCATGAGAAAGATTGATCTGTGTTATCCTTCCTGGTAATTTCTTCTTCAAGTTTTTGTTGCAGTATTATGCTAGTTGTGAGGACTTTGATTTTTTTCTCTTCTCTGAGTTTCTATAAAAGTGAAATTATTTATTTGTAAATCTTTGGTAGCACTCACTGGTGGATATATCTAGGACCAGAGCTTTCTTTGTAAAAAAATTTTCATTACTGATTTAATTAATTTAATATTGACAAGTTGTATATTTTAGAATTTTGTTGGTTTTATCTAAATTATTGATTTTATTAATCAAAGTATGAATTTGGGCCTTTCTGATTTCCTTTCAGGATATAAACAGAAGGATGTATTAATAGATAGATAGATGATTGATTGATACATACATACGTATATACATAGCCCAACCGATCGATCGATCAATCAATTGATCAATAGATATAGATAGACATACCTACATCCAAAAAGACAATGTTATTATTTTATATTGTCAGTATTTATTTGTATATACCCACATATTCCACTTACTTTGTTCCTTATTTCTTCCTGAATCTTTGACCTTCTAGCTTGAATAATTTCCCTTTTGTCTAAAGAACATTCTTTAAAATTTCCTGTAGTTTGGATCTCCCGGTGGCAAATTCCCTGCTTTGTGTCATTGGAAATTTCTTTATATTATTTTTACCCTTGCAGATGTTCTCACTAGGTATAGGATTCTGATTCACATTTCTCTCTTCAGCTGTGTTGAAACTTCTGATTAAACCTATTTGCTGAGTTATAATATCTTTTTTAAAAGTTATCAGTTCTAGAATTTCTTTGTTTCTTCTTTTTCAGATCTGCTGTAACTCTTTTTATAGTTTCCAATTACCTGCCAAGAGTTTAAAACTTTTTGTTTTCTTGTTTCCTTGAATAAAGTAAGCAGAGATGTTTTATAGTCTATACCTGATAATTACAACATCTGGAACCCCACTGAGTCTGTTTTTTTTTTCCCCCTCATTCTCTCATGGTGTGTTTATTAAATTTTAAAAAAAACGTATGTTGGCCATTATTTTTTAAAAAGTATTCATTGTAGTATTTTGTGGATTAGGATGATGGCACCTTCCTTCAGATAGGCTGTTTCTTTGCTTTTGCCAGGATACAGAGCACAGAGATTCCAGGGTCACCTTAGTCCAAGCTCAGGTTTTGAGTTGATGCAAAGCCAGTCTATAATTCATGAAAGGACAGGTATACTTCTGCTTTACTTTTTCTCTTATGCTTTAGCTCTTTGGTGCTCTATTCTATGGTACTAGCTGGTTTGCCAGGATCTCTCCCTCTTCAGTGGGCTCTGAACTCCAAAAGTACGCAAAAAAATCACTTTCTTAGGTAACACTTATGGTCAGCAAACAATACAAGGGCAGAAGTGTCTCCAAGTGCCTGGCTCACCTCACTCTTCCTCCTCCCCAGATTCTAGTCCTCTCCTCGTCTTGACCTGATAATCCCTCATTTTCTTATCTCTTTGATACTTTTAAAAGTATTCTCTAATATTTCCTTAAGGATTTTTGGCTGTATTGTGAAGAAGGGTTTGTAGTGGCATTACCAGAAGCAGAAGTCTGCATTTCTCTCTTTCCTTAATTGTTTATACAAAGAAAGAATTCCCTTATAACAGGAATATTTTATAATGAGAAAAGTGAAGTCTCGGTTGAAGAGCTTAGAATATCTTTGCTTGAATTCTCGTTCTTTCTGATGCTAACAGAAACTTGAACTGGCTCTTTGCTCTGCACGATCACAACTACAGTGCCACTTAGGTAGACAGGATGTGTCAGAAAATGGGACACAGCCCATATGTGCCTCATCAAACTTCTAGAAAGTAGCATCCTATTTAGATGATACAAAGCACAGGGTTTGGCACTTTGTAGTGGCTCACAAAGTCCCGCTTGCATTTTTGTGATGCAAAGACCTACACATCCATGTTCTGCTTGGTCGTTTCATAAAAGTAAACCCTGTGGCTTATAAATGAGTTCACCTAAAGGTGTTCAGGCAGCGTTGGGTGAAGTTGGCCATGCCTGAGATTAAATCAAGTCACCAAATGCTCTGGGAATATGCCCTCTGCAGGGCTGTGGTCAACTAGAACTAACCCCACTAGGGACTAGAAGACAATGCAGATCTCATTCATCCAAGCTGCTCTGCTGAGGAGGGGTTTGCTGTCAGTTGTAGGTCCAAGGCTGTTCCCAGAGAGTGTTAATTCTCTGTCCCTTCTGGCTTATTCCTCTTGCATCATAGGTGGAAACAAAGACAGAGTGATCTGAGTGGGGCACTGCCTCAGGAAGAAAGTAAATCACACAGATGTAAGCTTTATGCTGCTGAAGGAAGTAGATTAACATAAGACTGGGAAGGCAGGCAGGGTAGGGCCAGAGAGCCTTCAATGCAAACCAGTCTATCTCTTAACAGAACATTTTAAGTCAGAGAATAACAGATTGGAAATAGAACACCGAGAACAATAATGAGAAAGCACAGTATATAAACAATATGTTCTAAAATAAACTCATCCTTAGACCAGAAAATTTTGTCATAAGGAAATAGCAGACACAATGTCAAGCTCAATGGGGTCTCTGTGACTATCTGCTGTAAACCTTTGGAGTCACTGGAGATAGACGAAGGAAGACCTGAAACAGTTCATCTCCCCCCACCCTCCTGTAGGCCAGGAGCAATAAACCTTAGATTGGCATAATACTTGAACTGAGACTCTTTCAAACATTTGAAGCAAAATACTTTGGGTGTTTTCAGAAACTGTCATCTGTCCATCTTTCTCACCATTTATCTCACCAAAAAGAAACAGAATTTTCACGTTTTCTTACCTAAATCTTGTCATAAAAACAGATCTTTGAAATGTTCATCATTATTTTTTATTTCAAAGTTGTGTGCATTACATAAAAATGAGTCCTGTGTCTTCCACACACTGAATGATGTAATTGGTAATCATCAACAAGCCTTGGAGTTCATGTTTTATGTACTTCACTATACCCCTCTTTTGTCTTCAAGTTAGCTATTCTTGAATGTCCCCGATCTATAGTAAATCGAAAAGCACCCAACAAGTATATCTATAGGTACTAGCAAATACAGAATTAGCCTAAGATCTAACTTTTTACTTGAGAGTCACAGATTAGATAAGGTAATAGCCACATAGTTAAAGGTTATCTGGTTCAGCAAGATAACTACTAAAGCCATAAAATCTATGCCTGAATAGGGGAGAAAGACCCGGCAAAGCATACCCCAGGCCCACGAGGTGTGGAAAGAAGGAGTGATGGAACCACATGGAAAGGAAAATGCTACCAAGGGACAGAATGGGTGGGAAAGACTTGGATCAGGCCCACTTCAGCCTCCCAAAGTGAGTAATATGTAAATTAAGATTGTGGAAAAGGCACTACTGGGGCTTCAAGACACTAGCCAGGCCATTTGTAGCTTTGCAGACAAATGGATTAAAAAACATTGCCAGAGGGATGGGCCCAATACAGCAGATGGATATATATCAAGAAACATATCAGGAAAATGTGCAGTGACAGCTCGGTGGTCATCAAGTGATAGCCCCCTCTTTCTCCCTCCCTCTCCTCTTTTTCCCCTCCCTCTCTTCCTCCTTCTCTCCTGCCCCATCACTCTATCTCTATATGTATATTTTAACATGCTGATTGTAGTTTCTGAGAGCTGTTTTACAACCTCTGGATTTAAACAATTTCATATAAATATTAATGATCCAGTGCAGCCAAGACAAATCAGATTTCTGATTTATTTTTTTCCCCTCTGGAATCTACGCTGGAGTTAAGATAGTGATTTTAACTTGTTTTGCTGTATAAATGAACAAATACATCATGTCTGTTTTGTTCTCTTGCTGTATTAGATGGATCTTTTTTCAGTTACAGGTAAAGCAGTGACTCAGTAATGATTATCTTGATTTCATGATAATTTGTCTGTAGCAGACATATTATTGTCCAAGGACAGAGACTGTGCAATGCCTGCACATTTTTTTTATGTGTGTTTCTAAATTTCATAGTTTTTATTTTAACCGTAGGGTGTATATATATATATATATATATATATATATATATATATATATATATATATATTTATACTGTGTGCTCACCTCCCATAGTTAGATTTCTTTCTGTCACCACATATTTGACCTCCTTAACCCCGTCTACCTCATCCCACCCCCACCCCTACCCTCTGGTAACCACTAGTCTATAGTCCATGTTCATGAGTCTCTGTTTGTCCTGTTCATTTGTTGCTTTTATGTTTATATCCCACATATAATTGATATCATGTGATTTTTTAACTTTTTCTGTCTGGCTTATTTTGCTTAACATGATTATCTCAAGGTCCACCTATGTTGTCACACATGGCAGTATTTCATCTCTTTTTATGCCTGGGTAATATTCCATTATATATATATATATATACCACAGCTTCTTTAGTCAATTGTCTATTGTAGGACATTTCGGTTACTTCCGTGTCCTGGCCACTGTGAATAGTGCTGCTATGAACATCGGTGTGCAAATATCTTTTTGGATATGGGTTTTTGAGTATTTGGGGCAAATACCAGTAGAGGAATTGCTGGATCATATGGTAGATCAATACTTAGTTTTTTGAGGAAACTCCATACTGTTTTCCATAGTGGCTGTACCAATTTGCAGTCCCACCAGCAGTGTATAAGGATTCCTTTTTCTCCACATCCTCTCCAACATTTGTTATTACTTATCTTGTTGATTATAGCTATTCTAACAGGTGTGAGATGGTATCTCATTGTGGTTTTAATTTACATTTCATAATAGCTAGCGATGTTGAGCATATTTTCAAATACTTGTTGGCCATTTGTTAGCCATTCTCTAAGGAGAAGTGTCTGTTCAGGTCCCATTTTTTGATTGGATCATTTGTCTTTTGTTGTTATTGAGTCATATGAGTTCTTTGTGAATTTTGGATATTAGGCCCTTATCGGAGACGTTGCTTGCAAATATATTTTCCCATTCGGATGGTTGTCTCTTTACCTTATTGACAATTTCTTTTGCTGAGGAGAAACTTTTTAGTTTGATGTAGCCTCATTCATTTATTTTAGCTTTCACTTTCCTTACTTTGTAGGTCAAATTCATAAAATCCTCTTTAAGTCCAAGGTTCTTGAGTTGAGTTCTCATGTTTTCTTCCATGTATTTTATTGATTCCAGTCTTATATTCAGGTCCTTAATCCATTTTGAGTTAATTTTGGTGTGTGGTGATAGACAACAGTCTAGTTTCATTCTTTTGCAGGTGACTTTCCAGTTTTCCCACTACCGTTTATTGAAGAGGCTTTCCTTTCTCCACTGTAAGTTTCTGGCTTTTTTGTCGAAAATTATTTGCCCATATAAATATCAATTTACATCTGGGCTCTCAATTCTGTTCCACGGGTCCATGTGTCTGTTTTGCTGCCTATACCATGCCGTTTTGATTACTGTCACTTTAAGTATAATTTGAAATCGGGCTGAGTGATGCCTCCAGCCTCGTTCTTTTTTCTCAGGATGACTTTGACAATTGGGGGTCTTTTGTGCTTCCATACAAATCTGATGACTTTTTCCTCTATTTCTTTAAAAAGTGTCAATAGGATTTTGGTGAAGATTGCATTAAATCTGTATAATGCTTTAGGTGATATGGTCATTTTAACTATGTTGATTCTTTCAATCCAAGAATATCTTTCCATTTCTTTTTATCTTCTCAAATTTTTTTAATGAGGTCTTGTAGTTTTCATTAAGTAGGTCCTTCACATGTTTCGTTAAATTTAATCCTAGGCATTTTATTCTTTTTGTTGCAATTGCGAGAGGAATTATTTTTTCCAACTTCTTCTTCTGACACTTAGTTTTCAGAGTATAGGAAAGCTATGGATTTTTCAATGTTGATTTTGTATCTAGAAACTTTACTGTATTTGTTTTTTTTTCTAGTAGTGATCTTTTGGAGTCTTTAGAATTTTCTATATAGAGAATCATGTCAACCACAAATAGAGACAATCTGACTTCTTCATTTCCTATTTGGATGCCTTTTCTCTCTTTCTCTTGCCTGATTGCACTCACTAGGACCTCCAATGTTATATTGATTAACAGTGGTGATATTGGACAGCCTTGCTTTGTTCCTGATCTCAGAGGGAAGGTGTTTAGCTTTTTACCATTAAGTATAATGTTGGGTGAGGGCTTGTCATAGATGGCCTTTATTATATTATGGTAGTTTCCTTCTATACCAATTTTATTAAGTGTTTTGATCATAAATGGATGTTGTATCTTATTGAAGGCTTTTTCTGCATCTATTGATATGATCATATGATTGGTATTTTTTAATTTGTTTATGTGCTTTATCACATGAATCGATTTGCATATGTTGAACCGTCCCTGTGCCCCTGGGATGAAGCCCACTTGATCATTGTGTATAATCTTTTAATATGTTGCTGTATTTGTTTCGCTAGTATCTTATTTAGCATTTTTGCTTCTGTGTTCATGAGAGATATCGGTCTTTAGTTTTCTTTTCTTTGTGTTATCTTTACCAGATTTTGGTATTAGAGTAATATTGGCCTCATAAAATGAATTGCGAAGTATTGCCTCCTCTTTGATTTTTTGGAAGAGTTTGAGGAGAATAGGTATTAAATCTTTGAATGTTTGGTAGAATTCACTGGTGAAGCCATCTGGTCCTGGACTTTTACTTTTTGGTAGGTTTTTGATGATTATTTCAATGTCCATACTGCTGACTGATCTATTTAGATTTTCCAGTTTGTCTTGATTCAGCCTAGGAAGGTTGTATTTTTCTAGTACTGGTTCATTTCTTCTAGGTGATTAAATTTGGTGTTATATACTTTTTCACAGTATTCTTGTATGATCCTTATATTTCTGCAGTGTCTGTCATAATTTCCCCCTCTTTCATCATTGATTTTGTTTATTTGTGTCCTTTCTCTTTTATTTTTAGTGAGTCTGGCCAAGGGTATGTCAATCTTCTCAAAGAATCAACTCTTTTTTGCATTTATTTTTTCTATTTTTTTTTTTGTTTTTTTTCAATGTCTTTTATTTCTGCTCTAATTTTAATTATTTCTTTCCTTCTGCTGACTTTAGGCTTCATTTGTTCTTCCTTTTCTGGTTTTTTAAGATGAAGTGTTAGGTTGTTTATTTGGGCTTGTTCTTGTTGTCTGAGATAGGCCTGTAATGATATGAGCTTTCCTCTTATGACGCTTTTGCCATGTCCCAAAAGTTTTAATATGTTGTACTAACATTATCCTTCATTTCTATGTATCTCTTGATCTCTCTTTTTATTTCTTCTCTGACCCAGTTATTCTTCAGTAGCATGTTGTTTAATCTCCATGTATTTGTGGTCCTTCTCGCTTACTTTTCACACTTGATCTCTAACTTTAAAAAATTACGATTAGAGATTGTCATTGGTATGATTTCAATTCTTTTATATTTTTTGAGGTTATCTTTGTTTCCCAGTATGTGGTCAATCCTTGATAATGTTCCATGTATGCTAGAGAAGAACGTGTAAGCAGCTGTTTGGGAATGGAGGACTCTGTTCAGTTGGTCTAATGTGTCATTTAAGGATGCTACTTCCTTACTGATTTTCTATTTGGATGATCTGTCCATATCTGACAGTGGAGTATTTAGGTCCCCTAGTATGATAGTATTTTGGTCTGTTTCTCCCTTTAGCTCTGTTAGTAATTGCTTTACATATTTCTGGGCTCCCTGATTGGGAATATAGATGCCTGCACATTTTAATCTAGGGTTAGAATCACAATGTACTAAACTGTATATTCTTCCTTCTGTCCTTATGGCTCACCTCAATTTTCATTTCCAAATGTGTGATCCTTTTGTTTTTAGATTATGTATCTAAAGCTTTGAGAACATAGCATGCTTCTAAAACACATTTGTTCATTTTTTTTTTTTTGCATTTTTTTAAGATTGAAGTACTCTTCATGAATCCTGTGACTCCCTGAGAACTAAACAGAAGATGCAGTATCAGGAGTTCCTGGTTTTATGCAGTGGCCCTTTGCCTCTGGCCACCAACCATGGCCATGCCTATGAATGCTGACTCCATCCTGGTCATATCTTGGGACACACACTCATCCATGCATGTTGATAACAGGCACCAAAGGGTCACCACAAGTGTTTCTGTGTGCAGCCACATGGAAAGCCCTGCTGGCCTCAGTTGGCCTCAAGTAGAGTCTTGGGGCTCCACATGTGTCAGGGGTGTGACTGTGACAGTGTGGTTGATGGGATGTCCCTACTTTCTGAACTGGGGACGGGCCAGAGCTCCTGATCCTTCTTGCCTTTCATAGCATTGAAGTACCACTTTGCATGGAGGACGGCAGTTTCATGATTCAATTCACACATATATTAATGCAAGCTGAACATACAAATTCATGAAAGGTTTTGATGAGTCATTAGTTATGAGCACATTATAGATTCTCATGGAAGTCTAGGGCCATTTTCGGTATAACTCTGACATTTTGATTTTGACATCAGTGGAACTCCGTTTTTCTCACTGACAGAGACCCCTTACCAGACTATCTGATTCATCAGGCCCACTGTACGTGGGCATTTTAAAGGTGCTTATAAGGTGCTTATAAGGTACCAGACTATCTGATTCATCAGGCCCACTGTACGTGGGCATTTTAAAGGTGCTTATCACCACCTGTACCTCTGCCATAAAAAAATGATATAGCAAGAGAACAGAGACCTACCTTACAATTCTGGAGGTGGCTGCTCTCAGCAATGCCCCTCTTTTCTTCCTTCTTGATAAGCTTTAGCATTTTTTGGCACTTTGAGAGTTCTGTGAATTCCAGAAATAGATCTTAGCATGTGCTGAATTTAGAGCTGAAAAAATTACCTTGAGCATAGCATATACTATGACCTGCAGAGAATGTATTATACTCCTCATTTTTTGTTTTTTCTTATCTCACTTTAGACAGGAACTATTTATTTTTAACTTGTCTAGATTATGTATAAAATAGTAAGAAGACTTTGAAATAGAACTGCTAGATATGTTTCCATTGCTCTGTATCTAAATCCATCTGAGCTTTGTGTTGCAGCAATGTTCAGGCACACACAAAAACAGAAAGTATAGTGAGTCCAATGTACTCAGTATGTGAGCTTGTAGGTGAGAGCTGTGGGGTTGATTGCCTTAAAAATAATTCAAAGATAAATGATGAAGCAATGAGTTCTTGAATAACATGACTGCAGATTGCTTAGGGGACTTTGAAAGAGCAAGATATATAGGCAGAGAGAGGTGTCTTTTAGAACTGGCCCTGCACTGGGCTATATTAGAATGCAAGTGGTGAATTTATGAGTATGTCAGCTGCTCCTGGGGCCAGTCACATCCTTTGGCAATGTCCTGGACCCTTCTCATCCCCCATCCCAACATAGCTGTGATTATCCAGGAGGCTCCATGATTGGGAAACACTTTAGCATTCATATCACAACTCCCCTTGCAAGCTGCAATCTCCACATGGACGGTATTACCCTTTAAGAGCCTCCTGGCACTGCCCACTCCATCCTAACTGGGCATTTTCAAAGCCTGAACCCAAAGCTTTCCTACTCCCTCCATTCTGCCATTACCCCAACCTCTTGCTACATTGCTACCCTCCAATGCCACCTGCCCCCAACCCAGGCCCGCACTGCTCACCACTACCAGATGTGGTCTTTGGTGATCTCTTTGTCACCAAGACAGCCAGAGGAGCTTCTTGGATGTCCTGGGATGGTTTATAGATACAGAAAGCACAAGAACACATAGGCTCTATTTTTTGGTTCTTCCAGGAATCCTTTTATATGTAGTGGAGATGTGGTAAGTAGATAAAGAGAGACAAGAATCTTGAGACCTAGTCTCATAGAGCTCAATCTTAAAATAATTCTCTGTATTCCTGAGATAATTTCAAATAATTTTGCTTAGTCCTCCTTATAGGTGTACAAAATGCCCTGCATTCCTTTGGAAATGATATGCAGAGTTTAAAAACCAAAGTGGATCTTATATATGACAAATCTTACTTCCAGAGCCATCTGTGTTCATGCGATGATTCGGAATCACTCTATCAGGGGCTCTTGGGAGCATATTTATGCATGTAACATTGCACATAAGGAAGCCAAGTGCTAATCAGCCAGATCTTGGATAATAGCCCTGTCTCTGATTCTTTAGCAGGGTGCCTGAATCATGCACACTGCCCACAAAGAAGCTCAGATTTATGCAGCACCTGATTGGTCTGGCCTTTAAGGTGGTTTTGGGTAATTGGCAAGGTATCTCACAGGTAACACTCGCAGTGTGGCACTATTTACTATTCGTGAATGTTGAATCATGAGAAAGGGTGTTGCCCAAAGTTCAGCTGACATGCTCAAGTCTGAAAGAAGCCAGAGCCCTGAATGCAGCCACTGGGCCTCTCCCTACTGGGGGGCGTGGTGGTGGAAGGGACTCTATATATTTGCTCAGGTAGACGTGGGTGTTCTTTGCCAAAGTTGTGCTTGTCCCTTTCCAGAAAGGGGGTGATATGCCCATGGATGAAGGGAAGTTTCTCTGAGCAGCTTTGACTTCTGGGAAGGTTGTCTCTTCCCTGTGAGCCTTCCTGCTCTGCTGCAGTTACAGCAAATGGGAGGAGCTGGCATCTCAGTTCCATAGTCAGAGAGGCATTTTCTGTCCTGGGTGGGCTCTCAGGCACAATGCCTAGAGAATTTTCTAGAATATGCTCCCATGTGTGAACCGTGAGATAATCAGGATAATCTGGAGACTACCTGAGTGTGTTTTCTTTATTTCCGTTCATAGAACTAGCATTTGCCTACATTCAAGACTCCAAATGCCCAAGCCTCTCTCCCCTCTGTCCCCCACATGCTCTGAGCTGTCCTCCCCACAGCATACAACTTGCTCACTGGGGCCGGGGCATGGCCCATACTCCATACCCACCACTACCCACACTGCCCCCCAGGAATACTTCCCTGGCCCTCCTCCCCTGAGAGCTTCCACTTGGTCTATAGAATCTGTGCTGGGTGTTCTCTCTTAGCCCTTGCTTTGTGACCCAGATACTCAGCGTGACCCCTCAAGGGAAACACTTGTCCTTTCTGGTTCTCTTCCCATTCTATGGTGCCAGTCTCAGATACATGGGGATTGTCTCTTGGTTCAAAATCCACAGGTAATCAGTCCAGACCCATCTTCCTATCAGTGTCAGATGTGATCCCCAGGAGGAGTAAATCTGTAATTGAGAAGCTTTAAAATAAAATACAGGAACACTCGAAGCCCTCACTGTCGTCCTGTAATTAGATGTCATCATTAGAGTCCTCTCATTTTACCAAGTCCATTGCATAACTGTGCTGACCACTAAATAGAAATAGCAAAAAAAATATTAACCCTGGTGAATGTTGCATTAATTCTGTAAGCACATGATTGGTTTAATGTAGACAAATCCTACTTGTCTGCATTCTTGGCCTAAGAGTCTTTTATGTAAAAGGCCAATTCTCTCTGAACATTTTTTATTACTCTTAATCACCATTTTAGGAGCGGGGGGTGGGGGGGCCAAAATGAGTTATCTATTCCCCCAAATAATTCCACTTCTTTATTAGAAAGAAATAGTCTGAAATGAAAGGTTGTATCTTTCATTTAGGACAGAAGACTTAACCCTTTGGTGCCAGGATAGAAATCATTTGTCCTCCAAACACCACCAACACCCCATTCCTGTCTAGTTGGGAATATTGTGATTTCCTACTGCCTTTGTCATAAAGCAAGAGAGGAACGGAGTCTGTGCACATCATGCATGACATGTAGCATCACGAGCCATAAAACTAAAGAATGGCCTTGGCAGCAGGACTTAAAAGTGATCTTGGCACAACATTTCATTAATCTGCAAAAATGATTAATTTTATTTCCCAGAAATTTAACAGAATTCAAAACCCAGAGAGTGAGGCTTAAAGCAGATTCAACCTTAGATACATTTCTAAATATGTCTAAACTCAGAACTATTCCCCCTCAGCTTCCAACATAGAATTATAATAATAGTTTTTCATCATCAAAAAGCATGATTCAAGGGTTTTAGCTCATGGGGACTTACGAACAGATGGTTATGAGAGTCAAGAACTCAGAGTCTGAAGAAGTTCCTTATCTAGACACATCACTGTCAACCACTCAGGGTTAGAACACATTACCCAGCACCCACGCTAGAGACAGGACACCTCCCCAGTCCACTCCATCGACACTGACAATGATGTTGGCTGTCATTTCCTGAGCACTTAAATGTTCCAGGTACTCTGCTAGGTATTTCATGAGCTTTATTGCACATGTCCCTCCACAGTTCTGAAGTGAAGTGAGAAGAATGCCTTACTTGGAGGCAAGATCCAGAAATAAAGGGGCCTGGCACACAAGGATACTTTTTTCAAAACCTTTCACTCTCATTAGTTGAAAATGGTGATTCCTCATTTAAGATTCTATAGTGATAAGGGCAATATATTCAGTTAGACCTTAGAAATTAGGATTAGGAAAATGCACTGAGAAGAGGCCACTTACATGTGGGAAATGAGCTAACGCTCTGCTCAGATCTTTCTTAGAGATTGTTAGGGTATAAATAACACATAAATATGATTAAAGTACTAACTGACAAATAGTTTTCAAGGAGAAGTTCTGTTTTGCTTGTTTAAAGGCTCAGCATATATTTAGAATATTTATTATGCATAAATTAATGTAACCCAATGATGTGAGCCCTCTCTTTCAACATAGGCATATTGGGGAAAGAAATGGAAAGAACGCAACAATATCTTAATATCTACACCACATGTAGAGAAAAGTTCTAAAAAAATATGAATGGTCAAATATTTTTAATGCAGCAATATTGCTCTCAAGGTCTTCTATCACATAGCAGTTATAACTAGTTTATGTTTCAAAGTTTTTTCAGTGGCCTACTTTAATAAATAAAAGCTAATAGCTGAAATTAACAAATGATTTATACATGTTTATCAAATTCTTAAAGACATTAGTAACATAAGTAGGTAAAGCAGCTTTCTTGCTAATATTTTAACATGGATGTAAATTGGCCCTCATAGCTTTTGGTCTATCCTAATAAATAGCCAGCTCCTCCTATGTAATCCTCATACCCTGACACCTGTCTGAAATAAGGCAGTGTTGGGGGTAGGAGGCATTACTTTAATGTGATAGAAGTTGGGACTTTGAGAGTCCAAGGTGCCCTACGACCCACCTGAACTCCCTAGTTGGTGCTTCGGCCAGGTCTTCTGACCTCAGGTTCTGCCTTCTCGAGGTTCCTCTCTACAGCCCCTACTGTGATTCCTGAATCAGGTTCCTATCCTGAAGTGCAATCTGCTTTTTCCCTGTAGTTGTGCACTTCAGAACTCTTAACTTGGCTTCTACTACATACTAAGCATTATGCTAGGTGTTTAGAACATAGCAGAGAACAGGAAGTAAGGCTTGTACTTGTAGAAATTTAAATAAAAGCCTACATCTTCCCTCTCTCTCATCTCCCAACCTCACTCAACAAACTGAACCCCTGCTGGAATCCAGATGCCCACTTTTCTTCTCTCCACTGACTCCTTGCATGACTGCTTCAACTATCCTAAGACCCACTACTCCCTACCCCAAGCTTAGTGAGACTGGGTGAAGATGGAGCTTTCATGTGTTCACCTTCCTGGAGCACAGAAGAATCTTTTTCTGAGGCCTGCAGATACATTGCTTCCTCCCAGTGGGCAAAGGGAAAACTGGGCCTTCCCATAGGCACCCTGCCTTTCGGAGTGATGAGTCCTTTTACTCCTAATCCCAGTTGACTTGGACAACAAACAATGACAAACAACTGTTTTGAATTCACCAAGGAATTTATGTGGATCCATCACATTCATGTTCATGTTCTTAAGTAGAGCAACACAGACATCTAGAAGACACAATATTTAACCAGCTTAAAAGCAGTTCTTGGTGTTCATAGGGCTCAGCTTTGTAATAATTGCTTTCTTCCTCAGAAAAGCCCACAGCCCTAGGGCAAGACCCATTTACCTTAGGGGAACCAGCGGGAATCAGAGTCCTCTGGCCTTACCCAGAAAAGCCATTTGGTTCATTTTGCCCTATTAGCAGCTTGGGCTAACACAGAGCTCTCTCATTCCTCTGTTGATTGAGAAGGGGATGAAGTGAATGCCAGAAAGGTGTCTTGCAGCATCTCTGCAAGTCAGAGTATCAGGTCTTGGTAGCACTGAGAGCTCAGCCTGTCTCTCTCTTGCCAGGGTCATTTCTGACCCGAGAAATTCTATTCCTACTAGCATGTTACTCTGCCAACCCGCAAATCTCCCAAGGAGAAATAGACATTATCCCAACAACAGTTTCACTACTTTTATATTTTAGTCCAGTCTTCTGAAGCTAGGAAAAAAAGATGTTCTGCATTAAAATATTCCTTTCTGCCATGCATAACACTAATGTCCTCCACATAATAAAGCTAATGTAATATTTCACACATTAAAAATAGCCACAGTGACCTTTTCTTCTTTCTGTAAGTCTCTTATTATTTTCCTTCTCACTCCTTTCCCTCCTCCTTTGCCCTTTTTTTTTTTTCAGATGTCAGTCACCTATAGCCAAATGACTAGGGCATCTTCCAGTTTTAGTAGTTCCTCAACTGAAGCAACAACAACAATGAAGAGAACCATCAAATAGTATGGAGAGAGAAAAATGCTCCCATTTTCTCCAGTTTTGGCCACTGCAAAATCTGACTCTTACTTGAGAAGATTCATATCTTGAAGAGTATCTGGGAGGCAGAGTTCACACCCTAGGCGGGGGCTTTTGTTTAAAGTTTCCTGTAATTTAGAACTGCAAAAGGGTTTAGAGGATGGCCATGGTCTTGAATTTGTTATTTTTTTCTCAAGCTTTATCTAGGTATCATTGACAAATAAAATTGTATGTATTTAAAGTGTATAACATACCACTTTGTTTGAATGCTGGAAAAGGAGATAAGTCAGTATTAAACCTAGAACTCTGTCTTATAGGACACCTCAGCCAAACTTGACCATTATTGGGTCCCAAGTATCCTTAATTGGGTGGGTAGGAAAGACCTGGACTTAGGTGGGGCAGCATGTTCACCCAAGCTCCCTGTAGGGCAGCAGATTCTCCTCTGGAGAGCAGGCATCCCCGGGCCATTCCCGGCTCAGCTGTCACTTATTAGAGTTAAGTCTGTTCTTTAAATGTTGCTATAACTAGAGGCAGCAAATCACTTGTACAGCACTAATCACATCTCCTTTTATTACCCAGCATTTAAGAGGTGATGAGAGAAACAAGACAGAGGTTAGCCTGTTTATACCTGACGCAAACATGGGACTCAACAAAAGTAACTGTCCAGAAGAGGTGGGAAGTAGGAAAGAGCAAAGTTAAAAGTATTCTGTTGTTACTAATTCTCATCCAGAAAGGCACTTCAATTCTAGAGATTATACTCATTTCTTAAATGGAGAAGAATGTGGCAAGAATATTGAGGCTTCCAAAGAAGGCAGCCCCCCGCACACACACGCATGCGCGCGCGCACACACACACGCGCGCGCACACACACACACACATAAAGAGCAGAGAGAAAGTTTAGGGGCCCATGACACCTCTCAAATTCCCTTTTCCATCTACCCTTTATGTATTCTTGATCATAGATGATTCTCATGGAAACTGGTTTTTATGTGGCATAAACAGGGGTGTGCACACCCATGTGCACAAATGCATGTACACACATAATTTAAGAACCTTACCCATACATTATTTTTAATGTTTATAAATCAGATAAATGCAGTGCCGTTACTATATATAATAATATAGCCTTCATTGGCTATAATATTTTCATTAGCTTATCATACTACAAAGATCTAAGGATAAAAGGGAGGTCATCTAGTGACCAGAACATGCTCTATCCCTGACCCCATGCAGTATGACCCGGCCTAACTTTCTCGTCTAAAGACTCACGGTTTAGTATTTTCAAGTTGAGAGCAGCATGAGCCAAAATAAATTGTCAAGTTCTACATATGAGGCAGCTGAGACCCTTACATTTAAGTGTGGACTCAAAAGTATACCAACTAATAAGAGGTACAAAACCCTGACCTCCAAGGAGAAATGTTCTGAGACTTCTACAGAAGGAGTCAATTCCTCTACCTGCAAATTCCCACAATCTGTGTAATTCTTCTTAGTTTCACAGTAAAGTGTTTTATATGCAACACCTGCTCGCAGTTTTCTGCTAAAACTTTACATTTTATTTAGGATGTTGATTCATTTATTTCTGCAAACTAAACCACTTTACACCTAGTTGCATAAAACAACGTTTTCACCATGCCACGGTTTCTGTGGTTCGAAAATCCAGGAGGCATCATGGGGATGGTTTGTCTCTGCTCCTAGATGTCTGGGAAGATTAAAGGCTGGGCTGACTTAACAGCTGGTGGGGAAACACCTGTAGTGTCTTCACACTATGTCTTGTAATTAATGCTGACTGTTGGCTAGGACTTTAACCAGACTGTCCACAGAAGTACCCATTACATGGTTTTTCCATGTGGTCTCTCCATGTGGGCTAATTTGAGCTTCCTCATAGCATGGTAGCTGGGTTCCCAGAGTGAGCATCCAAGATATCTAGGCAGATCAAGAGACCATGTTATGACCCAGCCTTCAAAGTCATGTAACATCACTTCCACCAGTCTCTACTGGTCAAGGCCTTCAAAAAAGTCCATCTATACTCATGGGAGGGGAAATTAAGGTCAAGGTTCTAGAAAGTATTAGGGATGGAAAATATTGCAGCATCCATTTTTGAAAAAAATATTGTCACAACTTCATTTCTAAGGATGAAAGAATATTGTACATACAACGTATTCATATTACTAGGCTTATAGGAAAATGAATGATGGCAGAGCAGCCAGCTTTCCTAAATACTAATTCAGAAAGATTATAACAAATTAACAAAGTCTCTAACACCTAACATACCTTCTAGCTTATTAAGCTATTGCATTATTATAGTAAAAAATAAAAGGTATTTTTACTCAAAGGCTATTTTACTTATCAAATACACATTGGTATGCATAACAATGTAGATGAACTTATTGCTTAATGAAGATAGAAGGGCTAAGAATCTTGTAAATCCTTAATCAGCAAAGCAGACAGTATTATGTTAATAAGGGTAAATGATAGCATTAAATATTTGAAATGATTTTTAAAAATAAGCTAAGTTAACATATTCCTTCAAGTATCTACAGCCTGACACTATGTGTATATACAGGAAATGAATAGAAATTTCTTAATAAAAGAGAACCATCTTAAAGCATTTTTTAATCTTCAACATGATTCCCATTTGTTATTCCACAAGCAAAGCACTGGGAAAGCTTATCATATTTACTTTTTCCACTTAAGTAAATAATTGATTGCATCTAAATGCTTTGCAGTTCAAATGTTTGAGCCTAGCTTAGTATATAGTTAACACCTGGCACATTTTCTCGTTGTTAAGTAGCCATTACAGAATATGTCATCTCAGATTTGCTGAAATACTGCATTTCTAAGTCACCATCTGCTTATTCATATTTCTAAATAACTCTTTCACTTTGGTCCCAAGCCCCTTTGTTGATGTTTATGCTAATATCTCATTACTTCCTCTGTATTCATATGTAATGCAGGGTGGCCTCTGGCATACTTTTGATTATGAGGACTCTACCCTGTAAAAGGGACAGAAAGATTGTGAATTTCATACCTATTTATGGACTGCTCCCCAGGTCCATTGTGTGTTCCAAGGGATGAGACATAATCAGATCAGAGAACATATCTCTCTCCCATACCCTACCACTATGTGAATACAACACCAGTATAATAACCATGAATTTGAGTTGGGAGAGATTAAATAAATTTACTTTATTTAAGGAGCAGTACATAGGAAATTCCCAAAGCTAAGAGAGAAGGCAAAAATAAGGACATTAGAGGACTTTGAAGCTTTGGGTACCTAAAGCTATAACAAACATCAATTATGCTCTACTCCTGGAAAAATTAACATAAATTCTCACAAAAAAAGACAAATTTAACTCAATATCTACTGCCATGTAGAAGATGTATTTCAACAAAATATTGCAAGGTATGCCAAAAATCAGGAAAAGTCTGAAGAGACAAAGCAATTATAACTCAGACATTGGAGTTATTAGACCGGGAATTTAAAACTATAGCCAATATGTTAAAGGCTCTAATGGAAAAGGCAGATAACATGCATGCACAGATGGGTGGGTAATATCAGCAGAGAGATAAAAACTGTAAAAAGAAATGCTAGTAGTAAAAAACAGTCACTGAAGTAAAGAATGTTTTTATTAATAGACTCGACACAGCTGAGGGAAAAAATCAGTAAACTTGAAGCTATATCAAAGGATATTACCCAAACTGGAACACAAAGAAAAATTAATGAAAGGAAAAATATCAGAGTATCTAAGAACTGAGATCAGTGGGATCATAGGAAATGAGGTAACATGTAATTGGAATATCAAAAGGAGAAATATTTAAAGAAGTAATGGCCAAGAGTTTTTTCAATGTTAGTGACAAATGCCAAACCACTATTTGAAAAGTAGAGAGAGCACCAAGCAGGAATATATATATATATTATATATATATATATATATATATATATATATATATATATATATTATATATATATAATATATATATATATATCATATTTAAACTGTAGAAAATTGAAAAGAGAGAGAATATCTTGAAGATTCCAAAGGGGAAATAAAAACACCTACCTACACAGGAACAAGGATAAAAATTATAGCAGACATCTCATTCAGAAAACAGGCAGCTAAGAATGCAGTCGAGTGCAATCTTTAAAGTGTTGAAAAATAAAATAAACAAAATCTGCCAACCTAGAATTGTATATCCAGTGAGAATATCCTTCAATTTCCAAGGATAAATAACTATCTCAAACAAATAACTAGGAGAATTCATTGCCAGCAGACCTGACATCTACAAAAATATAAAAGAAGTTCTTCAGGCAGGAGAAAATTATATGGGTCAGACAACTGGATCTACATTTTAAAAAAGAGCAGCAAAAATGGAAAAAGTAAAAGTGAAATACAATCTTTTAGTTTTCTTATTCTTAATTTATGTAAAGATCACTGGGTGATTATTGCATATGTAAAAGTGAAAAGTGACAACAGTGTCACAGGCATGAGAGAAGAATTTGGGAATATTCAGTCACAATATACCTGAACTACAACTGAGACAGTGCAGTGTTATTCAAAAGTAGTTTTAGACTAGTTTAAAATGTTACTGTAAATCCTGGGACTACCACAGAAATATATATATTTTCTTCTAGTATTATTTACTTTTTAAATATTTTCTTAATATTTCAATTACATTTAACATACATTGTATTAGTTTCAGGTGTATGACATATTGATTAGACATTTATATAACTTACTAAGTGATCACCCCCCAATAAATCTGTACCCACCTGACACCGTAAATAGTTATTACAATATCATTTCCTATATTCCCTATACTTTAAATCCCCATGATTATTTTGTAACTATCAATTTGTATTCCTTAATCCTTTCTTTTTTTTAATCCATCCCACCAATCCCCCTCCCATCCAGCAACCATCAAAATATTATCTGTATTTATGAGCTTGTTTCTGCTTTGTTTGTTCAGTTATTTTATTTTTTACATTTTACATATCAGTGAAATCATATGGTATTTGTATTTCTCTCTCTGACTTATTCCACTCAGCACCATACTTTGTAGGTCCATATATGTTGTTGCAGATGACAAGATTTTATTTTTTATTATAGCTGAGTAATATTCCATTGAATATATGTACCACTTCTTTTTTATCTATTCATCTTATGATGAACACTTAGGTAGCTTCCATATCTGGCTATTATATATAATACTGCAAAAAAATAGAGAGATATAATGTCCCTTCAAAGTAGTATTTTGGGTTTCTTGGGAAATGACTCAGAGCGGGATTAGTGGGTCTTCCTTTGTCTTTTATTATAGACTTTCTTTAAAGTTTATTTTGTCTGCTGTAAGTATTACTACCCCAGACTTAGTTGGGTT
Source organism: Pteropus medius (assembly GCF_902729225.1). Lineage (NCBI taxonomy): Eukaryota > Metazoa > Chordata > Mammalia > Chiroptera > Pteropodidae > Pteropus > Pteropus medius. Next base: position 4,718,246 of record NW_024340695.1, on the reverse strand, counting down.
TTTTTTTCCATTTTCATGAACTACCTTTTTCCACCACTTTACTTCCAGTCTGTGTGTGTCTTTTGATCTGAAGTGAATCTATTGTAAGCAGCATACGTAAGAGTTTGTTTTCTTATCCATTTAGTCATCCTATGTTATTTGACTGGAGAACTAAATCCATTTACATTTAAAGTAATTGTTGATAGATATGTAGTTATTGCCATTTTGTTATTTATATTTTTTATCATTTACTTCCTGCTTCTTCTTAGAGAAGTCCCTCTAACTTTTCTTGTAATTCTGACTTGGTGGTGATCACCTCCATTCACTTTCTTTTGTCTGAGAAGTTCTTTATCTCTCCTTCAATTTTTTTATCTTATTTATTTATTTATTTATTTATTTATTTATTTATTTATTTGATGACATGAAATCCAGTGTTTCAAGTATACAATTTAACAGTAGGAATATATATATTCCTTACTGATATATATAAATATATACATATTTTTATATATACACACACACGTATATATATTGCATTGTGTGTTCACCTCCAATAGTTAGACTTCTTTCTGTCAGAACATATTTCACCCTTTTTACTCTATCTAACTCTTCCCTCCCAAAACATCCCAGTCTTGGGTGACCACTAGTCTTTTGTCCGTGTCCATGAGTCCTGTTTGTTTATTTTGTTTGTTTGTTGATTTTAGGTTTATATCCCACATATAACTGATATTAGGTGATTTTCAACTTTTTCTGTCTGGCTTATTTCACTCAGCATGATTATCTCAGGATCTACCCACATTGTCGCAAATGACAGTATTTCATCCCTTCTTATGGCTGAGTAATATTCTATTGTATATATGTACCACAGCTTCTTTAGTCAATTGTCTATTGTAGGACTCTTCGGTTGCTTCCATGTCCTGACAACTATGAATAATGCTGCTATGAACATCGGTGTGCAAATATCTTTTCTGATATGGCTTTTCAAGTCTTCAGGGTAAATACTTAGTAGAGGAATTGCTGGATCATATGGTAGATTAATTAGTAGTTTTTTGAGGAAACTCCATACTGTTTTTCATAGTGGTTGTACCAATTTGCAGTACTACCAGCTGTGTATGAGAGTTCTTTTTTTCTCTGCATCCTCTCCATTTGTTATTAATTGTCCTGTTGATAACAACTATTCTAACAGGCAAGAGAGGGTATCTCATTGTGGTTTTGATTTGCATTTCCCTAATAACTAGCGATGTTGAGCATCTTTTGATATATATGTTGGCCATTTGTATGTCCTCTAAGGAGAAGTGTCTGTTCAGATCCTCTGCCCATTTTTTGACTGGATTGCTTTTTTTGTTGTTGTTATTGAGTTGTATGAGTTATTTGTATATATTGGATATTAGGCCCTTATCAGAGGCAGTGCTTGCAAATATATTTTCCCATTTGGATGGTTGTCTCTTCATCTTGTTGACAGTTTCTTCTGCTGAGCAGAAGCTTTTTAGTTTGATGTAGCCTTTTCATTTATTTTGGCTTTCACTTCTCTTGCTTTTGAGGTCAAATTTACAGAATCCTCTTTAAGTGTAAGGTCCATGAGTTTAGTTCCCATGTTTTCTTCCATGCATTTTATTGTTTCAGGTCTTAAATTTAGGTCCTTAATCCATTTTGAGTTAATTTTGGTGTGTGGTGATAGACAACAGTCTAGTTTCATTCTTTTGCAGGTGGCTTTCCATTTTTCCCAGCATCATTTATTGAAGACGCTTTCTTTCTCCACTGTATGTTTTTAGCTTTTTTGTTGAAAATTATTTGCCCGTATAACACGTGTTTACTTCTGGACTATCGATTCTGTTCCACTGGTCTGTGTGCCTGTTTTTCTGCCAATACCATACTGTTTTGATTATTATCACTTTATGGAATAATTTGAAGTCAGGCAGAATGATGTCTCCAGCCTCATTCTTTTTATTCAGGATGACTTTGGAAATTCGGACTCCGTTGTGCTTCCTTATGAATCAGATGATTTTTTTTGTTCTATTTCTTTAAAACATGCTGATAGGATTTTGATGAGAATGGCATTAAATCTGTATAATGCTTTACGTAATAAGGTCTCTTAAATTATGTTGATTCTTCCAATCCAAAAACACAGAATATCTTTCCATTTCTTGTATCTTCTTTGATTTCTTTTAATAGGGTCTTATAGGTTTCATTATATAGATCCTTCACATGTTTCATTAGATTTATTACTAGGTATTTTATTCTTTTTGTTCTAACTGCAAAAAAAAAATTTACTTTTTCCACTTCTTTTCCTAACACTTCATTTTTAGAATATAGAAAAGCTATGGATTGTTTAACGTTGATTTTGTATCCAGAGTCTTTACTGTATTTGCTTATTTTTTTAGTAGTGTTCTTGTGGAGTCTTTAGGGTTTTCTATATAAAGAATCATGTCAACCACAAATAATGACAGTTTGACTTCTTCGTTTTCTTTTTGGATGCCTATTTTCTCTTTCTCTTGCCTGATTCCACTCGCTAGGACCTCTGATGTTATATTGAATAACAGTGGCTATAGTGGACAGCCTTGCCTTGTTCCTGATCTTAGAGGGAAGGTGTTTAGTTTTCTACCATTAAGTATAATGTTGGCTGAGGGCTTGTCATATAAGGCTTTCATTACGTTAAGGTACTTTCCTTCTATACCAATTTTGTTAAGTGTTTTGATCATAAAAGGATGCTGTATCTTGTCGAAGGCATTTTCTGTATCTATTGATATAATCATATGATTCTTATTTTTTATTTGTTTATGTGCTATAACACATTAATTGATTTGCATATGTCGAACCATCCCTGTGCCTCTGGAATGAAGCCCATTTGATCGTGGCGTATAATCTTTTCAATATGTTGCCGTATTTGGTTAGCTAGTATCTTATTTAGGAATTTTGCTTCTGTGTTCATGAGAGATATTGGTCTTTAGTTTTCTTTCTTTACCAGATTTTGGTATTAGAGTAATATTGACCTCATAAAATGAATTGGGAAGTATTGCCTCCTCTTCGCTTTTTTGAAGAGTTTGAGGAAAATAGGTATTAAATCTTCTTTGAATGATTGGTAGAATTCACTGGTGACGCCATCTGGTCCTGGACTTTTACTTTTTGGTAGGTTTTTGATGATTGTTTCAATGTCCATACTGCTGATCATTCTATTTAAATTTTCCAGTTCTTCTTGATTTAGTCTAGGAAGGCTGTATTTTTCTAAGTACTGGTCCATTTCTTCAAGGTGATTAAATTTGATGTTATATATTTTTTCATAGTATTCTTGTATGATCCTTTGTATTTCAACGATATGAGTTGTAATTTTCCCTCTTTCATTCCTGATTTTATTTGTGTCCATTCTCTTTTTTTCTTTAGTGGGTTTAGCCTGGGGTTTGTCAATTTTATTAAACTTCTCAAAGAACAATCTCTTTGTTGCATTTCTTATTTCTATGATTTTTGTTTTCATTTTCATTTATTTCTGCTCTAATTTTAATTATTTCTTTTCTTCTGCTGACTTTATTTGTTCTTTTTCTAGTTTTTGAAGATGAAGCATTAGGTTGTTTATTTGCGCTTGTTCATGTTTTCTGAGATAGGCCTGTAATGATATTAACTTTTCTCTTATTAAAAGTTTTGCTGTGTCCCAAAAGTTTTGTTATGTTGTACTAGCATTATCATTCATTTCTATGTCTCTCTTGATCTCTCTTTTTATTTCTTCTCTGACCCAGTTATTCTTCAGTAGCATGTTGTTTAGTCTCTATGTACTTGTGCTACTTCTTGCTTTCTTTTTGCAGTTGACCTCTAGTTTCAAAGCATTATGATCAGAGAATATGGTTGGTATGATTTCAACCCTCTTATATTTGTTGAGGCTATCACCATGTCCCAGTACTTGGTCGATTCTTGAGAATGTTCCCTGTACACTAGAGAAGAGTGTATAAGCAGCTGTTTTGGGATGGAAGGCTCTGTAAATTTCAATTATGTCCCATTGGTCTAATGTGTCATTCAAGGATGTTATTTCCTTATTGATATTTTGTTTGGATGATCTGTCTATATCCGACATTGGGTATTTAGGTCCCTTACTACGATAGTATTTTTTATCTGTTTCGCCCTTTAGTTCTGTTAGTAATTACTTTACATATTTCGGGGCTCCCTTATTGGGAGCATAGGTATTGATAGTGTTATGTCTTCTTGGTGTATGGTTCCCTTTATTATTATGGAATGTCCCTCGATATCTTTCTTTACCTTTATTTTGAAATCTATTTTGTCCGATATTAGTACTGCTACTCCTGCTTTTCTCTGAATGCCATTTGCTTGAAATATTATTTTACGCCCTTTCACTTTGAGTCTGCATTTGTCTTTGGATCTGAGATGTGTCTCCTGGAGGTAGCATACAGTCGGGTTTTGTTTTTGGATTCATTCTGCAACTCTGTGACTTTTTATTGGTGAGTTCAGTCCATTTACATTAAGGGTGATTATTGAAATATGAGGTCTTCTGATAACCATTTTATCTTTTGCGTTCTGGTAGCTCAATGTTTCCATTCCTCCTTTGTCTTGTATGCCTGTTTTTTGTTTGTTTTTTTGTTTGTTTCTTTTGCATTGGTTGGGTATTTTGGATTTTCCTTCTGGTCCTCCTGGTTTTATGTTATATACTTCATTTATGAATCTTTGGCATGTGGTTACCATTACAAATATGTAGAGGTTAATATATACATATATTCCATTTTCTTCTGTGTGTGCCTTATCTCCATTCCCCTTTTCGAATTTGGATCTAAATCCTCCACTTTTCTCTCATTATTGTCTCAATTTGTCCCCACATGTGCTGAATGTTCATTACTTTCTTGCTAAAGCAAATCTCTTATTGTTTAAGCTTGTAATGCCCTCTTCTTAGTAAGAGTTGCACTCCTCTGCTTCTGTCTGCCTGCTAATCACCTTACTCATAATTATGTATTTTTCGTCATTTCATTTTAGGTGAGCTGACTCCTTTCAGTATTTCCTGTAATGCAGGCCTCATAGTGGAGAATTCCCTCAATTTTTGTGTACCTGGAAAGGTCTTAATTTCTCCTTCATATCTAAAGGAGAGCTTTGCTGTATATATTATTCTTGGCTGGTAGTTCCTTTCACTTAATAGTTGAATATCTAATTCCACCCCTTTCTGGTTTGTAACATTTGTGCTGAGAAGACCTACAATATTCTATGGATTTTCCTTTATAGGTTACCATCTTCTTTTCCCTGGCTGCTCTGACAATTCTGTCTTTGTCATTGATTTTTGATAATTGTAATACAATGTGTCTTGGAGAAAGCCTTTTTGGGTTGCAATAATTGGGTCTTCCGTTGACTTCTTGAATTCCAAGCTCCAGCTCATTTGGGAAATTCTTGTCAACGATAGGTCTAAAAATGCTTTCTAATCCCTGCTCCTTTTCCTCCCCTGAGAGAATACTCATTATTTATGTTCCTTTCCTGATGCTATCTGCTAGTTCTTGTATTTCTTTTTCATTGTTTTTCATTCTTCGATTTCTTTCTTCTTCATTCTGATTCATTTCTAGATTTCTGTCTTTGATATCACTGATCCTTTCTTCTATTTGGTCTACTCTATTTCCCAAGCTCGCTATTTCTTTTTTTCATCTCTTGCAGTGTGTGTGTGTGTGTGTGTGTGTGTGTGTGTGTGTGTGTGTTTACCTCCAGAAGTTCTATTCTGTTCTTTTTGAGAGTTTCAGTCTCCTTGCTGAAGAACTCATTCTGCTCATCTAGTTGTTTTTTCAAATCCCGAAATTATTGATATGACTCGTTTCGGAACTCACTGAATGTTTTCAGAAGTACCATCATGAATTCTCTGTCATTGAAGTCACACATTTCTAAGTCTGTACACTTGTTTTCTGGAGACTTTTCTCTTTCTTTCTGAAATGCCTTGTCACCTTGCTTGTTCATGGTGTTTAATGGACTATTTCTCCACTTGGGCACTAATGGAAATGTATTCTGCTCTTTTTCCAGAAAGAACATTTATTATGTAAAGGTCTCTCTTTAGCCTGCTGCAAAGAAGGCACTTTTCTTTTGATTTCCATTAGGTGGTATCTGATTCTCTTGGAACCCTGCTTTATATAAAGTCTTAATAATGCCTTTTTTTCTCTATAGATATTCAATCAAGCTTGCTACCCTTAGTCTCAGTCCCTGTTCGTGTTCTTGACAGTTTCGATAGTGTTTGCTCAGATTCCTCTGTGGCTCCATGGTTTTCGGTTTTAGAGAATATAGGGAGAGGGGCCTTCTCGGTTGGTGGATGGGGTCTGCAGCTCAGCCTCAGTTTTGCGACGGTGGCCAATAAAAATCAACTGTTGTTTCTCCCTGCTTTTCTGCCATTTCCATTTCTCTGTCTTCTACCTGATGCCTGGCCACTGCTGCTGCATGGAGCTCACAGGTCTCTCAGGCAGTGTTGTTCAGAGAACACACCACACTTTCTCTCTTCTCCCTCTTCTTGCAAGGAGGCAGCTTCTTTGTTCCTTCCAGGAAACCTCTGGACTCCTGGTGTTCTGACTTGTGGTAACTCTTATGTACAGATCCCAATGCTCAGATGTGTGGGTGTGCAGGTTGGGTGTTTTTGTTGAGTTTTAGATGTTCATCTTATTGTTGTTTCAAGGGGAGAGATCTGGGGATGTCTCTCACTCCTGCATGTTTCTGATGTCCTTGTTTTCAATTTTAAATGATTACTTTGCTGGGTAGAGTAATCTTGGTAGTAGGTCCTTGCTTTTCATCACTTTGAATATGAAATATATATATATATATATATATATATATATATATATATATATAGAGAGAGAGAGAGAGAGAGAGAGAGAGTATAAATTATAAGTCAATAGAAAGAAAATGGAACCATATAAAATGCTCAAATAAGGAACCATGCATGGGCTTACTCTGTGACAGACTCACTTACTTTGAGCTCCAGCTCTAGGGAAGCAGTACCAAAGGTGCCAGGCACATGCAGAGAGGAACTGAATCATCCGGCCTTAGGATGAGGGCTGGAGGGGCATCTTTCTACCAGATGGAAGTGTTGGCAGAAGCCATTGTTCCTTTGTTGAGCCATCCCCTAAACCAGCATGAAAACTCAGGTGGCTTCCATATCTGAGTCTCCATCAATGTGGATAACACACTTTGCCCCACCCTACCCAATATTCAGGCCCATCCAAGCCACTTCCAGCGGCTGTCCATACAAATGGCTTATCTTGGCTCATACTGTAGATTTTCCTAAAATCCCTCAAAGGTTCGCAAACCCAAAATAAGTAGCATCTGGCCTTTGCTTGCCCTACACCTCTTGCTAAGCAGCCCAAAGCCCAGTACTAGTGGCAGCTGGCCTTTGTTCAAGCTTAGCCTCTAAGCTCAGCAAAAGAGACAACCATCTACAGAACACTTTGTAGTTCATATCAAGTGGCTCCTGACAGGGCACATGCAGCAGCTGACCTTGGCCTGCAACAGAACCCTTCTCAAGAGGCCCCAGGACCAACACACCCAGTGGTCAGCTTCAGACCACACCAGAGCACCACCAAACTACCTCCAAAAAAGACATACACAAAGGGCAGACTGGGAAGGCACACTTCTAAAGTGAATCTTGCTCCATAAGGTCAGCCCCTATCCAACAGCTCCTCCACTATAGTCATAGCCAGTACTCACAACCAATCAACCTGAGGGACAATCTCTCTCACTGATGAGCAAACAGTAACTAAGGTTCAACTACAATAAGAGGGCATGCAAAACCCACACAAGGGACATACCCGGAGCACCCAGCTCAGGTGACAAGGGAGACTGTGCCACTGAGCCTCACAGGGCACCTACTATGTAAGGATACTCTTCTAAAACTGAGAGACATATCAGCTCACCTAATACAGAGAAGTGAACAAAGGGAGGCAGCCAGAATGACAAGACAAAGAAACAAGTCCCAAATGAAAGAACAGAATAAGCTCCAGAAAAAAAAACTAAATAAAATGAAGACAAGCACTCTATCAAATTCAGAAATCAAAACCCTGACTATAAGGATGCTCAATGATCTCAGTGAGAACTTCAGCAAAGAGATAGGAAACATAAAAATGGAGATAGAATACATTAAATAGGACCACCCAGAAAAGAATACAATAACGGAAATTAATAATTTATTTGAGGGAATCAATAGTAGATTAGATGAAGCAGAGAATCAAAAGAGCAATTTAGAAGATAAGGCAGAAAACACCCAATCTGAACAGCAAAAAGAAACAATTACCCCCTTAAAAATGTGGCTCCCATGATAACATTAAGCATGCCAACATTCACATCAAATGGGTACCAAAAAGAGTAAAAAGAGAACAAGAACTTGAGAACCTACTTGAAGAAATAATGATGGAAAACTTTCTTAATCTGATAAAAGAAATAGATATATAAGCCCAGGTAGCTTAGAAAATTCCAAACAAAATGAACCAAAATAGGCCCCCACACAGACTCATCATAATTATAATGACAAAGGTTAAAGACAAAGAGAGAATCTTAAAAGCAGCAAGAGAAAAGCAGTTAGTCATCTACGTGGGAGCTCCCATAAGACTGTAAACTGATTCCTTAACAGAAACTTTGAAGGCCAGAAGGTCTTGGCACAAAATATTAAAAATGATAAAAAGCATAAATGCACAGCCAAAATTACTTCACCCAGCAAAACTATCATTTAGAATTGATGGAGAGCTAAAGAACTTCCCAAACCA